>NC_088201.1:198194971-198476013 GCF_037126465.1 Ornithodoros turicata | reverse complement strand
GGCCAAGAATTCCAGAGTTCGCACATCATCTTCAGACCATGAACCAGAAACCACTGACCACAGTGTCACAAGTAGCACCAACTGCGCTGCATTGCGGCCTAGGCGAACTGCACTTATGCAGTAATTGTGTATCACCCATATGTTCCATATGAAGTTGCCTATCTACCTAACACGTGTTGCGTAAGCATTAACTTATATTATAATTGGTTAATAATGGGGGGTTTTACGTTGCGAGACAACTGAGATCATGAGCAACGGCACAGCGGTCGGTCTGTGGATTGCTTTTGCCCATCTGGGGGTTCTTTAACGTGCGATGAAAGCTCATCACACGACACCCCGTATTTAACGTCCCTCGCGGAAGACGGCGTGTCTAAGCAACTTGTACCCTGCCATCAAGTTGCTGGCGTCCTCGGCTGGGTTCGGCCGGGGAAGGCGAACACGCTACCGACTGAGCCACCGAGGCCCGTAGTAAGCATTAACTATAGTAGTGCATGTGCTCACTCAAAGATAGCGTAAACAGAGGGAAAACTAGCTTATGAAATCCATAGCTTTATCGATCATGATCGTGAACAGAAAACACATAAGCAGAGCAACATAAAAGAACATTTCTGCCAGTTCTGAGCTTGATAGTTTTCTGACTGGTGGCGTTATGTTGCAAAACAACTGACCATGAGCGACACTGCATTAGTCGGCCCTCAGCTTTTTTGTATCGGTCGGTGCATGTCTATTCTGTCGAAACCCATATCTTGTCAGGTACTGCTCACTGTACCCTTTTTGATAACCTTGTGATGCAGGTGACGTGTAGCACATACCAATGGAGGCATCATACTAGTCAGTGACAGAATTATAATGCTCAGATGTTCTTTGGAAATTAGGAGCCTATATGGTATCCACTGTGTCCACTGTATATATTATCCTCTGTACATATCCTTTCATCTACCGTCAGGTGAGCTATATTATTCGATTATTAAATACCATGTTTGTCTATTTGGGAACCGAATTTTGTGGCAATTGTGCGGCCAATGTGTAATTTCTCATGCACAAACAGCACAATGCGTTGTTATGATACACATGCCAAATACTCCTTGCATTGTAAGTGCTGTTATGAAAAAGTTTACCTATTAAGAAACCTAGACTGTTCAGACAGTGGTCTCAAGGAGTGTACCCCTGTGTCGTGGCAACTGCAGGCTAGAAGGTGGGGACTTCACTAGGTTGGGGTACACTCTAAATCCGGCACCCTATATGTACCGCATGGAAGAGGACTCGCACCTGGGCCAAGCGGTACACATGAGGTACAGTCCTCAACCAACAGGTACAGTTCGCTACCACTGCGAAATTCAATCGGTACAAGGGCTCTGAGACTCATCCGTACCGGCTAGGTACCTTTTAAGCACGATCTGTAGCAGCTGTACCTCATGTGTACCGCGTGTTTCCGGCGCATGAGTACGAACGCCTTCTCACGATCTCCATGCGCTGCAAAAATATTTCGCGTGATTTCGAATGCCAGTTTATAAATTCCCTTATGCAGCAGTGCCGTAATGGATCAGCACTATCATTCTATCAAACAAGTGCAATAACTAGAACCTGTGACCGTGAAGGATCGCACGTTTGGGAAGAATGAGTTTCTTGCAACCGCTGGCAAATCAGTTTGTTTTGAAACGTCGGGGAGCGAGGACGAGTCTGCTCGGTCTTTGAAAAACTCGTTCGACGCTTTCAAGATTGGAGTCACTTAAGGTGCGTATTATATCTATGAAGTAATTATTCGTCCGCACGACGCATTTTCGTTCATCTTCGCTCTGATTCCCAGTGGTCCTGATCACCGGCAGGCTGGACACAACGACTGAGGGACGAAGATAACGAACTTTGCGCTTCATGCACGAACGTTGATGCGTGTATTAGAGAAGCCTACATTGCACTTTATACCTGGATTACACAAGCAAGTAGGCACGTTTTTCAGGCAAGCTATTTCTGTTGTTGGATTTTTTTACACTGTATGTTCTCCTAGGTTACGTCCTGGCGATGTCGTAAATGGGTGAGTCAATCATCTTCTGTGGTTGGTGTTACGTTCTGCGGAAGATATGGAAGTTGGGGAAGAGCAGCAATCCAGAGGTGTGGAAGAGATAAAGAAGCGTGACCACAGAGCAGCTGCGACGGTGAGGGAGAGATGCAGTGGTCAGCGTGCATCGATAAACGTTGTGCCCAGTGTGTTCTGCGTTTGTGGATCATGACAATGTACGCTCGCGATGGACAAGCATCACCCCTGAAATGGATGTAATTTTCAAATAAAGCTATTTGTTTGTGGTATTTATCGTACAGCGTAGCTTCCTGGGGCTGTTAATATATCGTAGAGGAGGGGAACCACCCCGACGGGTAGGCCTAAATCGCTGCGCGCTATCCGTTACATGTACCGCATGTGAGGGCGCGTGTACCCCTTAAATTTAAGAGGTACATTTTTAAAAAAATGTACCTCTTGGCCAAGCGGTACTTAACCGTTACATATGCGTTACCTGGTTTAGAGTGTAGTTGCTAATTCTGGTTCCAATTGCTCCGTACCTGCTGAAGAGCCCGCCTTCTGGCCAGTTTCTTACATGTAACAAAATTCTACAAGTTCCAGATCGTACAAGATAATCAGGGAATGAATTGGAACCATTCTGACTTCCTCAGTGTGCCTGTGCCAGTCATTATTGTAATCATGTCATTGCAGGCTGATACTCACACATGTCTCACGTTCAGGGGGAAGAGAGTCTCAAAACAGAACAGTATAACTTAGCCGGCATTCGTTGCAACTGTTGCAACCGAGTGCAGAGAGAGCTTTATGGGGTCATACGTTAGTTGCCGCAATCTTTTTTTCTCTAGAACTCAAGAAACAGATCGTATTTTTAGGATTACATTTCATCCATGGCGGACTGGTGGCACAAAATGTTGCTGGTGAACGAAGGGGTTCAGCACACTTTGGCCCACAGCGCGATACGGGGCACGTAACGCATGGACGTGCACGTAATCAGCACTGCCACGAAGAGCACTGTGCAGTTCCTGCAGCAATTTTCGGGCTAAAGTTAAATGCACGGTCTGTCTCTGATCGTGCAGAACAGAACGACTTGTGAGAACAGTAGCACATCACCGTGTCTTCGCGACCTCGCTACGTTGCTACTGAGAAAAGGATCACTCTTTCGAGCTGGCAAGGTGGAACCGGTGGGACGTCCGAGCACTACAGCCATTCGTAATTCCGTGAAGTCCAGAGACTAGACAGAGAAGCACACAACACATTTGCTTTCAATACAGCCATCACAGCCATCACTTCAAACGTGCTTGGCTTGGATAACATTGGCTATTTTCGGAAAATAGCCCGTTTTGCGAACTATGTACCCAGATTGCTCTTGCTTCGCGGGGCCGATTTCTTCATGCTGGCAACTGAGTTCCACAAAAGGGCAGCCTCCGACGTTTGACGCGGGGAATAAGCTGAAATGCATGGGAATATGGCGACTTTGACCCATCTGCTGTTGACAGCCTGAAAATGTGCCTCCCACAATCAGAACGTTCCTATGCCCCAACAATGTTGGCTCTTCGTAGGTCCCCTGTATGTGCCCACATTCCTGGTCTTCTGAAGAAAAACTCTGTTCCTCCCGTTGTTGCTCATCAACTTATCCTGGAACACGTCAGCTCAGCTTACTCTCAACGACTCCCTGTGTACATCGATGGATCAGTGCCTCAAGGCGGATAAACAGCAGCCTTTTATATCGCACATGAAGACCTTGAAGAGGCAAAGAAACTCCCCTATGAAACGAGTCCAAGCTCTCCGCCAAACTGACCGCGTTGAACCGCATAGTGGGATCATCGCCCAGCGCGTGAAATCTGAACGGGGACAGTAAGGCAGCCCTAGAAATTCGGGCAAATTATTGTGCCAGAACAATCGGCTGCCTGGATACAATGATAGTCATCAACAACCGACTTCTATTCTAGGGTCATGACCTGTGTTCCCAGTGGTACCCAGTCACACTTGCCTGCACGGATATGCTCGCATAGACACCTTAGCACGTCGGGCACATGGGGATGTCAACTTCCGTAACTGTTCACTACCACTTTCAGCCTCTGCCTGTCGATTACAGATACGCCGAATCCGCCATAGCGGCACCCGGCAGCTTCAAGAAAACGCTGTCCGATTGAACGATCATCTCCGGTCCATCGACCCGTCGATGGGTTTCGTTGCTACACACCACTGCTCGCGTTAGCGTCCATTCAACAACGACTACGACTTCGTCTCCAGGACACCTCTGCTTTTCTATAAAACGAGTCACTCGCAAAAATGCTCCACTAGCACGGTTTAAGCTGATATTCCATGTCCCGTCGACAATGAGATTAGACACTCCTCGAGTCACGCTCAGACGACGCCTACTCGAACTGCGATGCACAGGCATTTTTCTGGCCACTCTGCTCGGCCCAGTACGACACCCCACACAGCGCTCTGTGACAACAGTTTTGATGTTCCTGAGCTGCACAGGTCTCATTCTTCAGTGTCCCACCCTCACCCTCAACGCAAGAACTTCAGCTTTTTTAAGTCATCTTTTCTTTATTCAATCTCACCCTTCTTTCATCGTTTGATAGCCATCTTTTTAAAGGCCAACATTTTCTTTAATTTACATCACTCCCCCTTCATCGTTTGTTAGCTTAGCTTTTGTTTCCTAATTCTTTTCTTTTTATTTTAGTTTTCTTTTATTTATTTACTTCGGAATGGCAAGACGACGTCGCGTTTGGCTTACCTTTCCTCCTTTTTTTTTCTTGTTCTAATAAATATAACCGCCTTGTATTCTATGGTATAAATACACATTTGCTCGGCATGCTTGTCGCATTACCTGAGGCTACGATAGAAAAGCTTACGTGTAAGAAGAACAATTTGGGTTTCCCAAGAAGCTTCGTGCAGACTTTGTTACTGAACTGGTCGTAGATGTATTCCAGGTCAATCAGTTCGCCGCCGAAAGGGAACGTGATATCTTCCTTGCCGTGACCCAACACAAAGCAGGCGAAGCAATCTGATGCTCTCGATGAATCCTTCTCAATATAGTCTTTACCTGTTCAGAAAGAAAGAAACTGAAATTATTCTTTGGGGTTCCTAAAAGGGAAACGTTAGTTTGGGATGCAGGAAGTAAAAAACATTTCTTACACGTTTTGAGCTTTTCGCGGATATCCGCTGGTGCGGAAGCGTGGTAAACTTTAACGTCAAAGCCAATGACGCCACCAAATACACTTTCTATGGTCTTGGCGTCTGCTTCAGCTCCCGATTGTTCTTGCGTGTCAGGACTCTTCTGCAAATAAGCGGCAGCCTGAGATGTTGTGGACGAGTGCTGCCACAAGTGATGTACTGGGATAAGGCGAATCAGCTACGTCTCATTCTTAGAAGACCTACCCGCAAATACGTTAGTTGTTACCGCCGTATTAGCAAGCTACTGACAGTATGGGCATTGCACATCTCTTACCTCAAACGCCGTCAACGTTTCATTCAAGCGGAACTCAAGTGCAAAAATATCCCCTCGGAAGCATGAATTGCGCTTTCTTTCTCACAAAACTCACAAACGACGCAAATGATCAATCTCGTTTCTTTTCCGTTGGTGTTTTTATGGCTTCTGTCATGCAGCGAAGAGAAATATTTGCACTGCCCCGTTAATGCGATATATATATATATATTTAATGGACACGGTCTGACCCTGGTACTTGTAGTCGTTACCTGCTGGGTAGGTACCGCATGTATTCATCTAAACAATTGGCGATCCTCGTTTATTCAGCTAGCAGCTGTTTTCATACACACAATAAAAACGGCGTAAGCAGAGGGCGAATATGGCGCCCCTTCTAATACGTTCTCTAAGTTGCTGCTGATGTCAAGAAGGGATCACGCCACACAAAAAAATTGCCATGAACAAAGCTTTGAAACACAAGTTGAAATTATCGGTGGCGTACAGCGCAAGGTGCATTACTGTAATTCTTTTTTTTACATGTCACAGATAAGAGGAATTCATGCACATGCGGATCGATACGTGATGTGAGAAACAAAGAACAAAGGAGTGCATGACGGAGAACAACCTGTGCTCAAAGGAAATACATTGATAGTTTTGAAAAATTGTATATATTGGACATCACTGCACAAATACGGTGAGTAGCACGAATAACAGCACTATGGCAGCAGTGTTACATGCACTGCTGAGCATGCGGTTCGATAGTTCTATGTGGACATGGCCGCTGCCTTCGTTAGAGAGAGAAGAATGATGAAGAAATACGCCATTTCTGCCTTTATTCCAAGAGGAATTAACGGCCATTACGCAATTCCGCTTTGCTACAAGACTACTGTTATACTGAAACACAGGTCATGATACTCATCCCATCCCAAGTTCTAATCAGAGTCAGAAGTTCAAGCTATGGAAAAACTCTGCATGAGCCTGATCGTCCTTTTGCTTCTTCGCAAGCAAGTCGTGTTGTCTTCAGCCGTCGCCCCATGCTCAGGTTCATTTACTACCGAGTTAATAATGTGGTACTGGTTGGAATTCTGCTGTTGTACCCAGTGCCGTCGATCTCATCAGAATCACCCTGAGCAGTCACCTACGGCAATCCAACAAGCGAAACGCTGTCGTCACTGGAGTTACTGGAAGGCTATATGGTGCCCAGTGATTGCGATTCTTGTAACTCTGTAGTCTTAGACGTTTGGAGTTACTCTGTTGCTACAGTTGTTGTTGCAGCAGCATTTGTCTCTCTAGGCAAAGGATCTTACACAAAAGGCAAGTGGTGCGCATGTGCCCGCAATCATTTATTCTGTGACCCGATGGCCCACGACGACCAGAAGAAAGCTGCTCGCTAAAAAATGAATTAATGAACAATTTCGAATAAAACCATATTTCCAGGTCTGAGTTCTCGAGATCTTCAGATCTCCAATTTTCTGCGTCTAGAACCAAAATTTTACAATCGTTATGCGAGGAATTTTTTCGGGAGAGAATTTAAACCGAGTGAGTAAGGGAGTGGCAAGCTGCCGCGGGAAGACACAGCGAGCAACTTGAGCAGCGAGCAACTTGACGGAACCACGGCCGGGTCCGAAATACGTCATAGTGACGTGTCATGCTCCCGCCATGACCATGCGCCGTGGGATCCCGCATATACTTTCATCAGGAGGATCAGGAGTTAAAATCTCCATGACGCCTGCTACCGCGCGATGGTCGCAGTTTATCGCAGCCGGATACTGTGGTTTTTGCCGAAATGCCGAGACGATGTTGGACGGTTGCTTGCCCTGATTCACAGTAATATTCGCTGGGCATGCATTGTCATATGCTTCCCAGTGACGAGACGGACATCTTTTGATGGCACGAAGCAATCGGACCTCCGGAATTGAAAGACGGTGCGGTGCCATCTATGATGTATGCATTGATGATTGCACTTATGCATGTGAATGATGCATTTCTATGATTGCGATTATGAAGGGGACGCGTAATCTCTTGAACGTACTGGATACCGAGCTCAGTGTTTAGAACAAGGTGGAGTGCTATCACAATACCTGTCTACACTAAAGAAAGAACATCCACCTAAACGGCGCAAAAGTATGAGTACTTTTCGTTATTGCGGCTAACAAGGATCTTTCAGTCCGTTTGGTCCAAATGCTATCATATATTTCATGATTCCGCAAATGGGTTAATTCTCATCTGCACGACTTGGAACCTTACGGCCGGTTACGGAACATAAGAGGGAGAGCGAGAGAGTAAAAGACAGAGAGTTACCCAACCTAGTCGCTAAACTCAGGTGATGCACTGTTGATAAAAATAGACTTCGCATAGCGTGATCATACCAAGCATACTACAATAGCAACAACACCAACTTTTTTGTTTTCGACCTTGGAGAGTGGCGAGTTTCATCGCCACAGGCGATACTCTACCCCATTGCAGGTTGGAATGGGGGAATAAAATAACGAGCCCCTTCACAATAACGATCGAAGTCCGATGGTGTCGAGAAATGTCAGAAGAGCTTTGAGCGCAGAGCGTTGCTGGGCTGGATTGGGCCAGGGACCAAGCAATTTCGATAGGGAGAAAGGGCGAGAGTCCAGCTGACGAAGAGACTCGGAGAGTGTGGTTCGGGAAGGTTGGTAGTGAGGGCAATGAAGAAGAATATGCTCCAGATCCTCAAGAGCACCACAGTGGCAGCAGGTGGGAGAGTCAACTTGTCTCAAGCGGTAACGCCACTGATCTGTAAAGGCCACATCGAGGCGCATTCGGTGGATTAATGCAGCACCTTGACGAGAGGTGTTTCGTGGCATGCGGAAAGCGAGCGTTGGGTCAACTCTGCTCAACCTAGAGGGGGGAAGAATGTCGGTTGTCCGTTGGCTTACTATAATAGAAAATTTATGTAATGTACTGATGTAATATATTGAACATATGTATCCGTTCTTTTGTCCTCAATCATCTGCTTTCGTATTTTCGGGTAATTTCCTGGGCGGAGCCTGAAGCCCCTGAGGTGAGACAGTGTGATCACTGCAGCCTACTATTCAGAACAGACAAATGCTGTACAGCATCCTTGCAGATTCCTGTTTGCGGCATTGTTTTTGGCTATCATTCGGGCTCTGCATATTATTCACAGTTTTTTTTTTATTTCATTTCAGTTTACCTTATCATGTGCACATATACGATATTGAGTGGGACATTTTCTTGTTTACATCTGAATAAACTAGGTCGCTTTTAAGACGTGCTGACATTTGTACCTTACATTATAATCATTACTCAGGTGGATTACATCCATTTTCATTCACCTGAGCTGGAGTTGCATACTGTGTTATTCTTCTCTCAGTCAAGTGCGGCCCAAGTGTACGGCAGCTAAATTCTTTCACGGGGGTAATATGGCAGAACAACTCCAGCAAGTGCTCTGCAGTTATCCTCTAAAATAAAGAAACCTACTTTGATGCACCATGTCGTCAGGAGATTTTGTTCCTGATAAAACTCGGTTCTTTATTTTACATTATCAAAAATAACCTTACCAACCGTTACTATATCAGTGATGCAGTGCGGTGTTCAACCAGTTCAGCTTGCACTGGCTTCCTGTGAAGATTGTGCAGCTATTCCATCCCCTACTTGCTGATAACTTTGGCGCCAAAAGAGTTGTTAGATGAGCTGTGTGACAGTGCAAAATAGAATACATCATGTGCTCTCATATGCATAAAAATTACGCATGTTATATAATGTGTATGTGTAGATGTTTCAGTTATCAGCTCTTGTGTATACTAGTAAACATACCATTTTAGCTAAATGGTGACATTTCAGCTGTTTGAGCTTGGTGCCTTCGTCCTTGACACATATACAAATGGGCGCAGATCCTCGGTGCAACTTGCAACCTGTACAGGGAGTCGTCTCAGTCCAGGTTGCGAGTTGGATAAGTTGATTTACGAAGAAGGCAGGTTTCTTGCAGAAGACCAAAAAGCAGTTTATATGAACTTGTACCAATTACTACTCTTTCTTTTTTTTCCAAGTCCAATATATTGGTCATGTAACGTGACTACTGGGCTTTTGCCTCTTTCCAGGTACCTCAACAGGTCACTTCAAGCTGATGTAACACCATCGTGTAAGGTGGCAATGAAGCAGTCGAGCTGATGTCGTTAGTTTATCGTACCTTAACATCAAGGTTAACTATGGATGTATTACATAGTATTGGAAACCTGGTTGAGCAATAAATGTGTTAAACAAAAGTTATCATAAATAAATATGATGTTCAGAATACTCCTACAGAATACACTGCAGTTTAGTTTCCGTAGGCATGGTTTCTGTTAATGCTAACTCTCACATTTACGACGTGCTCACACTGAATACCTCATAGAACACAAATTCTCGCGTGAAACATATTCCTAGGCAAATAATAAGTCCTTTCCCTATTGAAAAAACGTATTGACGTTACCCCAGAAATCCTGAGGTTAACTCAGGATATCTTGAGGTTGTCTGAGGTTACCTCAGAACTGCCTGTGGTTGTTCTGAGGTTACCTCAAGAAATTCTGAGGCTTTACCTCAGGACCTCAGACCCGGCTGTGGTTCTTCTAAGGTTACCTCGACAAATTCTGAGGTTCTGCCTCAGGGCCTCAGACATCGCTTTCGCTCTTTTGAGGTAACCTCAAGAAATTCTGAGGTTCTACCTCAGAACCGCAGACCTTGCTGTGGTTCTTTTAAGGTGATCAAAGGGAGGAATCGGCAGATACGTTTGTCTCCTTGTTTTAACCGCCCTTCGTCCCGTCTCAGTGCTGCATTGTAGCGACATGTTATTTTAAGGTTCCACGGCAAGATCTCAGACCAGGCCGTAGCTCTCCTGCGGTTACCTCGGCGAATCGATATTCAACATCGGGGCTCACACCTTGGCACGCCTTAGAGCCTTGGAAATTTCTGTGTGAATTTCTCAGGGGGCCTTTTGTTGGAGAGGTTCGCAGGGTGTTTTGGAGTAGAATTTAGTTTGATGACTTGTAATTTAAATATGTTACCTTCATTAAATTGGCAACGTGAATTAAGCATACACCAAACCGTAACGCCAAAACGTGAAATTTTGTAAGTGTCATCCACATAAACCATCAGGAAGGCATAAAGTCAGATATATTCGGTTATAAATTAAAGCTCTGCTAGAACAAAGAGCCAACAACGAACGTTACACAAAAATCACAATGAAAGAATTGCTAAAGAGTAAGCGAGCTGGAGATTATAATTCATATTTCTAAAACCTGAGGCTAGGGAACTACGAAAACAGCCGGACAGTGTCCGCGTGCGTCTGTTTGCGTAGCTCCCTAGTCTCGAGGGTTTTGGTGATATGCAAACAGAAATCACATTACTCGTGTGAAAAATACACTACACATTTTTACATGACCAGTTGTCTTAAACCACGATGAGGGTAATATAGGGTAAACGGTAGATTCTCACGTGTATATCTATTAGGGGCTATAATGGATAGATAAAATAGCAAACAGGAGTTGTTGCGATACTTTCTGCTTCTATGAGCTTCACACAGGTTGGCGTACACCACAATAAAATGTTGTGCAAAGAATCTACAAAAGATGGAATATTTCGTTTCGTTTGGTTCTGAAAAAAAGAAAAGAAACGAAAGAAAACAACAACGCGGGAAACATGCGTCGGTGTTATTTTTACAGCTCCACTCAGTGGCTTCGCTCCAGCCACGCATCCCTATTTCTCCCTCTTTTCCTTTTTTCTTCTTTTTCTGTTCTTTGTTCTTGGTTTGGACAGCTGTTTCGGCCTGTCCAGTACTGGCATGGCGACGTTTGAGTTACAAACATATGCTATACGTGAAGCGACTCGCGTTGTTCCCTGCATCTGTCAGAATTGAAATTTGATTCAAGAGTAAAAAGGGAGACGTCATTTATTGAGTATGCTTCGGCTTGTTGCTAACGTCTGATCTGTGGTTATTAAACCTGATCCTGAAGGATGTTTTACTTTGTCCCACATACTGACATTCACATGCTTTACACTGAATGACGTAGATGACGTTAGGGGAATTACAGTCAAAATCTCCGTTGATTTTGATGGAAAAATTCGAATTTGTACTTTTGACAATCTGGGTACTTTGCATTAGCTTGCAGATTTGATATCTGCTGCCGCCACAAGGGCGACAGCCGGTCAGAGAGCGTCCGGTTTGTTAACTTTTGACCTAACCAGGCAATCCTGTAGGTTCCGAGCGCGTCTGTACGTAGCGCGTGGCGGTTCGGGAAATATCTGCCTCATCCGCTCCGACTGGAGAAGGATACTGTGGTGGCGGAGGAGTATACCGTTAATATTTGGAGCATTCCCGCCGAAAGTTACAACGAGGTTGACGCCGTCGTTGTCCGATGGACTAGTGCGTTTTTCGAATAGGGTTCGGCGATCGATATTGCGGGCTTTGTCTAGGGCATTCTCAACTAGGCTTGTAGGAAATTTGCGGTTGACAAACGCGCGTTTCAGTTGATCAAGATTTCTGTCTAAGTTTTCGTTGTTGGAACAGATACGTCTATACCAGATCGGCTATTCTTGGGGACTCACAAACCAAGTATCTTTTTCAGCACTTCAACTCCGGATGCCGACGGATGCCCACCATGTTCGTCTCTCGAAGTGGAGGGCGGATTCTGGACTTTCTCGAGGAGGTGGACGACCTACCGCCAAGCGTTCGTGGTCTTGCACTGCGGGACCAACGATATGCCGTACCCGGACCCGCAGCAGGCCTTCTCGGACTATCAACGACTCCTGGAAAGAATCAGGGCCAGAGGCGGAATAGAAACCGCTGTGTGCACACTGATACTCCCAAGATCACATAACAGACGTTTGCCCTATGTTAACAGGAGGAGGGAGTACCAGTGTAACCCGCGAGTCACAGTCTTCAACCGCCTACTAGTGAAGCTCTGCCGGAACTCGCACGACCTGTGCTACCTGGACCACCTATTCCACAAGCGACGACCAGCCCGGGTGCTTGCAGCTGACGGCCTTCACCCGAACTTCAGCGGGGTATGGATGATGAGCCGCAACCTGCAGGACCTGGTGCCCCGGCTACTACGACGACTGCCACAGCGCCGGCCTGACACACCTGCTATCCCGGATCGTACGTGGCCCACCATAGAGGAAGCCGACATCATGGGACAACGACGACGAGAACGGACGGCAAGGGCATCTCGACGAGAATGACTAACCGCCGGTGAGAGTACCCATTCCCATTCGAGTCGCCGGCCTTCACCTAGCACGCAAGGATTCTTGAAACTTCAAAAATTAGCCGACAAATCCGCTCGATATTACTCCCATCATACCGCGTTAAAATCTTACAAAGAACAGAACAAAATCCCCAGAGGACTTGCTATAAAAGTCAGGCCAACGTTCCACCTTAAATCAGCACATCAAGGTAAGTGGGAGGGAATCTTAAACAACGCTTCCTGCGCTTTAGTGGACGTTTTAATTGATCATTGTGAGGACTCCCTACGCCAGGTCTCTGGAGAGGTTGAAGACATCCGTAATAGAACCTCCCTAACCGAAGCCCACCAGTCGGATCTGGATAAGTTCGCAAAAGATAGGGCAGAAACACTCCTCAGCACCAAACGTAGAAAGCTACTCAGGGACAACGTTAACCCCGACATTGTGCCAAGTTTCGGAACCACAGAACAGATCTCGGAACCTGCAAACTGTATTCAATCAACTAATGACGCGCCTACCCCCCAAGTTGTCTCTAATCTAGAACGCGCTTCCACGATACCTTCCTCTTCGACTGAAGCTGAACCCGCGCAGTCCTCCAGTGTCTTAAACTTGTCCTCTCACTCCCCTACTGATTCGGATATTTCATTACTTAGTCGGGGCCTCTCGTTCTGTCCCAATTACGGAAAGCCAAATGAATACCAGCTCCATTTAGACTTGGACAACTTCGCACGACGTATGCGCCTCAAATAATATTTTCACGAGAAACCTCAAGGAGACGTCCAACCATTTCAACAACCCTCTAACTTTATTCCGGAAGCCAACCGCGATAACGCTCTAGATATGTACATACGAGCAGTTCACAACGACATTAGCAATGCGCACAACAACCCACCTAGCCGTAGGACAAAGGCGAATTTAACACCGGCTGAACAACGCAGTCTTTCTAACCTCCAGAACCGAAGCGACTTAGTAATTAAGCGTGCGGATAAAGGCGGTGCAATTGTAGTAATGGACAAGAAAGACTATATAGAGGAAGGCCTACGCCAGCTAGCTTGCACAGCATTTTACAAAGCCCTCGAGCCTGATCCTACTGCGCAAATTACCGCCGATATTGTTAAGCACCTAAAAGATCTTAAAGCTAAGAAAATCAAAGACGGCACCGTATACGATTACTTGCTTCCTAAGGATACCAGACCAGGCACGTTCTACATGCTTCCAAAAATTCACAAACCCGGAAACCCAGGCCGCCCAATAGTGTCATGCAATGGGACTGCTACCTAGAAACTATCTAGCTTTGTTGACTACCTACTGAAGGATATACCTCCGCAACTGCCTTCTTACATTAAGGACACAAACCATTTTCTCGAATTACTAATGGAGTGTGAACCTTCTCCTTCCAGCATATCAGTTGCACTAGACGTGTCCTCCCTCTACACAAACATCCCGCACGACAACGGCATCCTCGCAGCAGAGGAGGCATTCCAAATATACTCATGTCATGCATTTCACCCCATTGTTCTTTCCACTTTTCTCAATCTAATTCTCAAAAACAATAACTTTGAATTCGATGGCAAGCACTACTTACAAGTTAACGGAACGGCCATGGGCACTAAGATGGCGCCGAGTTATGCCAACATTTTTATGGGGTCCCTAGAAGAAGGTTTTTTCTCCAAACGTGAGAAAAAGCCAACCTTCTACAAGCGCTTCCTTGATAACATTTTCATGATGTGGCCGCATTCAGAGGATGACCTGAATGAATTTATTAACGACATCAACCAAGTCTACCTTTCCATCAAATTTACTCATTCATATTCCACTGTAACAGTTAACTTCCTCGACGTGCAAGTTACATTAACCGACGGGGTCATCTCCACTGACCTCTACCGCAAACCTACTGACTCCCAACAGTATCTTTCTTTTAACAGCTGCCACCCGCGCCACACTAAACTCGCTATACCTTACAGCCAGGCGCTACGGTATAGACGTATCTGCTCCAACAACGAAAACCTAGACAGAAATCTTGATCAACTGAAACGCGCGTTTGTCAACCGCAAATTTCCTACAAGCCTAGTTGCGAATGCCCTAGACAAAGCCCGCAATATCGATCGCCGAACCTTATTCGAAAAACGCACTAGACCATCGGACAACGACGGCGTCAACCTCGTTGTAACTTTCGGCGGGAATGCTCCAAATATTAACGGTATACTCCGCCGCCACCACAGTATCCTTCTCCAGTCGGAGCGAATGGGGCAGATATTTCCCGAACCGCCACGCATTACGTACAGACGCGCTCGGAACCTACAGGATTGCCTGGTTAGGTCAAAAGTTAACAAACCGGACGCTTCTCTGACCGGCTGTCGCCCTTGTGGCGGCAGCAGATGTCAAATCTGCAAGTTAATGCAAAGTACCCAGATTGTCAAAAGTACAAATTCGAATTTTTCCATCAAAATCAACGGAGATTTTGACTGTAATTCCCCTAACATCATCTACGTCATTCAGTGTAAAGCATTTGAATGTCAGTATGTGGGACAAAGTAAAACATCCTTCAGGATCAGGTTTAATAACCACAGATCAGACGTTAGCAAGAAGCCGAAGCTTCCTGTTTCCCGCCATTTTAAACAGCCCGGACACTCAATAAATGACGTCTCCCTTTTTATTCTTGAATCAAATTTCAATTCTGACAGATGCAGGGAAGAACGCGAGTCATATTTGATTTATAAGTTTAAATCCGCAATCAATGAAGATCCCGGTGTACTGTCAACAGTTAGAAACTTAAACAATTAGCTATCATCCGTGTCGCCCTGTTCTTCTTCTCTTTCAGATATGGCTGGAGGACATCCCCGCACTACGGACAATGCTACGGAAAAACCCGATAGATGACTTGGCCTTACATGGACTATTGATGAAGCAACAGGGCCACGAGAACAACAACGCCCCAAACAACGACTTCCCGAGGAGGCCACCTAAGGCCCCCAGATACGATGACCTAAACCCCGGACTCCCAGATAATGATTTCACCACGGACGACGCCTTTGGGAGAAAGACGATGACCCCCAGCTCTGACTTCAGAAGATCCCGGAACGTCAGGGCAGTGACACCACACCGGACACGACAAACGAACCTTCCAGAACGTGACTCATCGACGAACGCCAGGTGGCGCGAATACACAAGATTACGTCAGCAAGCTGAACCCATAAAGGCTTTGGACAGTCTTGTTGCCTCTTCTGTCCCGAAGAAGGAGGAGCTTCCCTCCGAAACGTCGACACTTCCCCATTTTCCTAAATAATGTTTTAATTATGTAAAAAAAACCTTTGTTTGTATTCTATTAACACCTCAAATCCGTCGCTGTGTCCCCTTTCCTTTCGCTCATAATCCACGTCGCGGCTGTTTTTCATCTTTTGCTGTTTATATATATATATAGAAGTTGAAATAAAGGAATGCGGTTGACGACCAAAAATAAATAAAGATATTCAATAAGGATCAGATGTGGAGACAGTGCTTCTACAGGACAAGGTATAAAAGGTATAAAATTTTATACTTTGTCCTGTAGAAGCACTGTCTCCACTTCTGACCCTTATTGAATAGCTTTATTTTTATCTATAAATATATATATATATATATATATATATACTCAAGGAACGATGCGACAGCGTCAGAGGACACTGCGTGCAGCCATAGAAGCCATGTTAATCTGTAATTTTGAATTTCAAACACGTCTAGTGTCATTTACTTGTTTCTGTAATGACTTTTTTCCCCTCATTATATTTGACATTTGACGTTTCAAATATGCGTATTCGTGAGGGTCAAAAGCACAAAAAAAAAAGAGAGATCCTGCGGAGAGAGAGAGATTCTGCAATATTTCTTGTTGTAGGATTGGAAGACTCCTTCTGATTTCGTGGGAGTTTCATGCTACTTGAGGGCTGTTTTCCGCTATGGCTTCCGTAGTTCAGATGAGTCAGCAGCTAATGTCGTTGTAAAGTGTCGTGGACGACTAGGTTGGTTCGTTTCGGATTGCAAATAATATTTTTCGGGGAAGTGTTGCTTGGAACAAAAAGTCGGTTGGACACCGTTCCTTCTCTTTCACTCGTACCATCGAATATTTGTTGCCAATAAAGCCAAAATTTATAATCCCGAAATCCCGCAATTTGGCCTTGAGAAATCCCGGGATTTCGGGACGTGAAATTATGCTGAAATTAAGGGGTTTCGGGATCAAGAACTCCGAACCACAGCACCAGCGTTGCTTGGCATTGCGGAATACCGGTGACGTAACGGGGGCCAGCAGCACGGCACTGTTGCTCGATCTACAGGAGAATACGTGCGGGAGAAGGGAATACGGGAGAGAAACTTGAAGCGCACGCTTCTCACACAGTGGAGCGATTTCGCCCTGAAAAATTTTAGGCATATTAGTTCATCGGCGGGAAGAACCGTTTCCAGAAAAAAAAAAAATGGGGCTTCGGGAAATTTCGTAGTCCCTTTAACCCTCCTTTACAAATAAAATATAGGGGACAGCGGGGCAAAACGCGGCAATTTGCCTCTTAGTGCCACCTTGTTTTTAAACGTGCGGTGATAGAGATTAGATATTCCGGTTACGTCGGCGTCCACATGTACCCTGCTACTTAACATAAAGACGACGATTTTGGTGTGCCCCAAGCAGAGACGAAAAAAAGTGAACTGAGCCTTGGTAAATAACACAGCGGTCGAAACTACACGAATTTTGGCACAGTACTTTTTTCGGTACAGTGTAGTTCAAGCACTGATGCGGCCTGTATTAAGCTACGCGTTTAGTTATTACCGTTGGTTATCCGTCTAACCTTCCACAAACTTTCAAGAGATTCGCTCCTCCCGTTTTTAAGAGGGAATGTTTTTAACAGGGCGACACTCGTGGGGCAAAACGCGACACTTCGTTAATTAGTGGCGTCTCACTTTTAAACGTGCAATGGAATTCGTTGGATACCTGGACCACATATCCACTGTAACTCAGCTTAAGATCGACGTGATTGGTGGTCCACAAACAGAAAAAGAAATTGCTCAGTCAGGGTTGGTGGACAAGGCAGCCGGAGATAAGGGTCGTATTTTTGTTCGTCTCTCTTTTTCGCTGGTGGAAAAGGAAGAGTTTCCCTCACCCGAACCCTTCCCACATCGCTTCTCGTGGACACCTCCAACTCCATCGGAGCGGCTCTCCAGCAAGTGTTGGACGGCGTTGTAGCCACACTCGCCTTCTTATCCCGGAAGCCTTCCGTTACGGAATCCCGCTAGGGAACCTCTCGTCGCATATTCCGCTGTCCGGCATTTCAGGCACTTCTTGAAGGTTCTGAGGTTTGTGACCTGGACTGACCATAGCACCCTGGTCGACGCTTTCACCTCAGCTAGTTAGAGGTACTGCCCGCACGAAACTCGCCACTTAGCGTACATTACCGAGGTTTCCACCGACATTCGACACATTAAGGGTACTACCAACATCATTGCCGACACAATCAGCCGGGTTGAAGCGGTCGGTCCGGCAGCCTGCAGTTCTTACATTTACTCGTCTTGCTCAAGAAAAACAAACGATCCCGAGATGCAGCACCCTGCTGTCTCGCAGAAGACCAGCCGCAAGCTGAGAGACGTCACTTTCCTGGCTGCGCAATATCGGTACTCGATCCTCCGGAGCCGCACACCAGTCCTGTCCTGTGCCCTTCGTCCCTTTCTTCGACAGCGCTCATTTCTTAGCCCACCCTTGTGTGTGTGTGTGCCTCCACCATTATGATTCTTCGGCGTTCCATATGTCCGGGTGCGCGAAAGGACATCCGTCTCTGGGTGCGCGCCTGTACACCGTGTCAGCTCTCGAAATGTCATCGCCACACTGTCACGCCCCTTGGCACTCTTCTATCTCGCACGGACCGTTTCTCAAGGGTACACCTGAACATCGTGGGCACGCTACCTACTGACGTGCGTAGATTGATTTACGCGATGACCTGAAGCGGCGCCCATAGCTGACGCCACCGCAGATACCGTCGCGCACATTCCTCGGAACACGGATTTCCCGCTCTGGCGTCCCTCAAGAGGTTGTGAAGGACAAGGGCCCAAAATTCAAAAGTCGCCTCTTCAAGGCTTTAACTCTCTTTGTGGGTAGCACGGGTATCCGAACTTCGGCTTACAGCAATTGGTCGAGCGCTTTCATCGGCACATGGAGCAGGCCATCATGGCTCACGACAAGCGCACCTGATGTGCCGATATGCTGCCCGTCGTCTTCCTCGGCATACGTTCCGCCGTGAAGCCCAACCTCGCCTGCTCTTCGGCTTAGTTGGTGTACGGCTCTCCTCCTCGACTTCACGCCAGCCGTCTCTGCCGAGAATGCTTCTTCTTTTCTCACATGCGTTCGCCGACCTTTTGCGGCCATCCGGTTCACGCCGACCCGCGCCTCAGCTTCACGGTCCTCATTCGTACAGCCCAGCCTGCACTCATCGGCACACATTTTTTTGCGAAAGTGTCGCATTGGCCGCTCTCTAGAGCCTCCCTATTCTGGACCCTATAAAGTGATCCGACGAGGTCCCAAGACCTTCATTATCGACGTTCTTTGTACAACCCAGTCGGCCTCCATTCACCGTCTTAAGCCCGCCTTCCAAGATCACCCACCTTCACGCATCATCGCCCCCGTCCGCTCATAGGGCTGTTCAGCAGGGCAAGAGGGCGCTCCTGTTTACGGCAGTCAGCGCCACTTGTGGCGACTGTGCTAAGTTTTCCAAAGTAGCGTGTTCTCTCATCGCGCACATGGTATGTGCTGTGTCAGAATGACCAAGTTGTGTTACGTTTTTGAATAAGGTATAAGTGACCGAGGACTGTTTCCCCATCAAGTCGGAAGAAGGGAAACCGTCAACAGCGCGCGTTTTCGGCGCAAGGCAGAATATTATCAGACAGTCTCGAAATACGGGTAAAATGTGCCTCCCAGGTACCGTAGCTGTACTAGCACTGAGCGAAACCTGAAATGAATGGAACGAGCGCTACGAATGTTTGTCAGCAGCCAGTAGTTGGCTCTTTTTATGGGCGTCACATTCTTTCTTTTCCCCCCTTTGCTTACTCCAACCAAAGCTACCACTTTTCAGATATCCGTGACTGTTTGGGAAGAGAGGAATATGGAAGTCAGATCACAACAGTCATCAGAAGAAGTTAGATGCCCCTGCGGCTGAGATTATTAACTTTGAGACACTTTTGACACAGTGTGAATGAGACCTAACTTAATGAGAGACATGTCTCAAGTACAACACAACTTTCATAATCCAAGTACCAATTGCAATGACTCCCACTGGATCCTGCGTGGGTATGATGATTTTGGGGATCACATGCACTCGCGACATCTTATACTTCTATGCTTGCCAAGCACTCGCTATTTAGGAATTTGTTCCACCTATATCTGTACAATATGTAATTAATAATTTAAAAAATAAATGCATAATCCCCATTACTGATGATTTTCACATAGTACTAGGCAACCGAGACATAGCTCTACGTGTATGACAAAATGGCGTAGACACAGGCGAGCTGCTGGACGAAATTTATGAAAAAAGAACCTGAGC
This sequence comes from Ornithodoros turicata, assembly GCF_037126465.1. NCBI lineage: Eukaryota > Metazoa > Arthropoda > Arachnida > Ixodida > Argasidae > Ornithodoros > Ornithodoros turicata. The sequence continues at coordinate 198,455,807 of NC_088201.1, read as the reverse complement.
GTGGGGCACGAAGAAGATACAAAGGCAAAACAGCTCAAGTTTATAAGCTTGCAGAATCACACATCCATCAGCTTCAGTTTGAATGTAAAAAAAAAAAGAGAATAAAAACAGGTATAATACAGGTGCGCTCCGGTGTCTTTTTTGCAGTTCGTGCATTTAATAACAGTGACGTGATTTAGGCTTTTATTTTTATCGTTCCCCGGGCCGTACATTCTCAGATATTGCACCGAAACAAGTGCAATACCGTGCACAGCGCATATAGTCTATTCGCGCATGTAATGTAATGTATTCTTCGTCTGTCGAGTCCACTCTGAAACTTTTCCTCCCAGTACCATCAGGAGAGAGAGGCACCGCGGGTGTCGCGCTGCCAAACTCTAGGCGAACGTCCCTATCGGCGCCAGACAGAGTCTCTAAGCCTCCCAGCGAGTCCGTAACGTGGGCCGTCACTCTCACCTCGTCCGCTCCCTCGGGCAACACCACCTAGATGCAGAAAGCCTGTGCGCTCGTTGACGTGACGTAACAATCAAGGGTCAGCCAGTCAGGATCGTGTTTTCAACGGCCGCAGCCAGTCACGCACGTGGTTTCAGCGGTTGTGGCCATGGAGAAGAACCACCGTCGTCTGCGAGTTGTCATTGAACGTCCCCGCGTACAAAATGGTAAAACTTGGAAATAAAGCGCCAAACGGTCTCAGTCTTTCTCAAAACTGATTGCACTCGCGCTTTTTGTCTAAATATTTAGGTCTGCTGGTTACAGGTGATGTGCAATCATTTGCGAGTTCTTGAATTCGCAGAACGGTGAATCGTAATAGCAGACGAATTCTGGCTTTATATGTCCACATAGCGAGGGAGGGAGAGGAGGCAATGCGCAGGCTTTCTTTATCTAAGTGGCGTTGGCTCGGCCGTTCTCAGTGACCTCTGCTCTGCAAGGGTAGAGCTCCTGTTGTTCCACAGACGTCGACACCCTCGTGCCGTACCGGTTATACTTTAGGTGTGTGGGAAGCGCGAAATAAAACCATTAATTTCTTAAGATCAGCTGGCAGCTCCAAACCTTTTTTCTTTCACGCCCTCTGTAACGAGCTCTTTGATGACAAACTTTTTGAGTTTTTTAACATACTTTTTGGTTAAGCGCAGGTGTGATCTCCGTGCTGTGGAAATTTGGGGACCGGCCACATTCCTACAATGCATTGCCAAGTTTCCACAGGGCGTCAAAACTCTGTCCTTGGCTCCTTGCGTTTCATTGTGGCTATCATATACTAGTAATTGTGTGCCTCCAGAGTCTTCCAGTGTGTACGTTTGCACAAGCAATGACTGGCCGAAAATATTAGGTAAACTACAATGCGATTGTGAATGGCGACATGTTTTGTGGCTGGGCTGTTCAGCTGTCGATGTGTAGGGCAAAGAAACTAACATGCTGAATGTCGTTCCTAAACAACTTGGTCTGGGTTGATTCCTTCATAGTTCTAAATTATTCGGGTATTGTGGAAGGACACAGTCGAGAGTGGTGTAGCAGTACAACACAGCCGATGTCGCTCATGGTGAGGTTCATTCCCGGGACTCCGGGACAGGATTCCGGGATTGTGACGAGTTCAGATGGCGCTTCCAAGTATACTCCTCCGCGGGTGAGCATTATCTGACCCGCATCCGACCCTACCCGCAGGTTCAAATCTGCAGCCCACACGCAACCCACGTCCCGTTACAAACTGAGACCCGGGTTCGCACGCAGCTCGCATATTTTTGTCCAAAAGCTCACCCGCACCCGGCCCGCTACCCGATGAACGTTGATGAGTAAACTTAAAGTACTCCCTGGTGATGATTATATATGTCTGTGTGCATGGTTTCTTGTAGGGGAAAAAGGTGCAAATGTGTGTTGGTTTCTGGCTTCAGGCATGGTGCTACGGAACAAGACATGGACAAAAAGGGACACACAGGAGCTGTTGTATACTAACAGTGTGAGCGTTTGATCCGCCCTTGTCAGCAACGTTTTCCTTCATGTTTCGAGTGCTGCAGCACAGACGGCGAACGAATTGAGGGACTCAGTGTGACTTTCTAATAGCGTTTTGGTAAAATGCATCGACGGCACCGGACCACTGCCCTGCTCCGCACTCAACAATGACTCCTCGCCCCGACCCGCCGCTACCCGCTACACGAAAAACCTACACCGGCAGCAACGTGCGGGCCACCCGCAGGTGCCGCGGGCCGTGCAGGACTCTACTGTGACTATATCGGCGCATTCTGCGAAGTTCATGTGTGTTTTGTTAATTCAACCTTTTCCTGAAGGAAAACGCTCGAGAATTCGCAGTGTAACCACATTGGTAAAATAGTGACGGCGAAATGCTTCTTTTTTTTCTATAATAATGCCGCTCCTTTTTAGTCATCTCAATTCTACTGCTTCACGTGAAAAGAAGGCGAGTCCCGCTACAATTGAAGTCCCAAGCAGCACAATGTACTGAAAGTCGAGTGCTATAGGGGTGGACGGGTAGGTGGAAGGCCTTGAACAGATTTGTGAAACTGAAGAACATTGATAAGACACATACTAGCCACCTCTGCTGCACTGGACTTTCAGTACATTGTTCTGCTTGGGGTAACAGGAAATATTACTTTATAATTCCCTCACACAGGTGTAACATTCCACTTGAATGAAGAACAGCAACAACAAAATGAAAAAAAGAAACGAATGGAAAGGAACGAAACATTAAATGGTTTAGAGCACAGCCGCAGCTTGCTTATCACGTTGTACAATGATTGAAACACGACGTGAGAAAGCACAGAACGGTGAGGGTGGAGTACCCCATTTCGGAGCGAACTACTGTGCAAATACTGGGTGCAGAACTGAAGGTTCGTGCGGAACTGAAGGTTCGTGAAGGTGCGGAACTGAAGGGCCGTTCACCAAATACCTGTACGCACGTGTATGCAGCGGTCCTCTGCCACCTCCAGTCATAAAAAAATATCATTTCGTTACGAAGAAGTGAGTCTATACCTGATGGCTTACACGGGTCTGATTTGCTTGTAATATTTGCGCTCACGAAATTCCGGGATTTCCCGGAAGAAATCACGAGGCTTCGGGACGTCAAAAGTTGGCCGGGATCCCGGGATTTTCAGATCCGGGATATCCCGATTGACAACCCTACGTTTGTGCTGCCGTCGTTCGGCAAAACTCAGGCGCGTTTTCTTTGTTTTCAATTTTTTTATTCTTTTTTGAGACCGGGGAAAAAGAGAATCGAATACCCCCTCTACAACTACGCCATTGGCAGTTTTGCTATAGTCCCTGCAGTTTAAAGCATTCATTAATTTCAGTTAACGAATTAATTAACGAGGAAACAAAAATAGGCTTATTATCTTTGGACCCTTACAAACATTACGCGCCAAGTCTTCTTTCAGTGCAGCGTACCATATTTATAAAAAAAAATGACTCCTTTTATACTCATACTTCGGAGACTCATACGTCGGAGGTATGACGGCATTTAGAATGCCATTTGTACGAGCAATACTCGTCTAAAAAGAAAAATGGCATGTGAACGCGATGGAGCAGTATGAATAATGCTCATCAAGCTGGTCACGCAGTACCCGATATCACCAATCTAAAGGAAGTGACCCATTCTCTTCTCTTCTCCTTCCTTTCGAGTTTCATGCCTTCTCTCGCCTATACACGTGTACAAACGTAACGTTGCCTCATCTACGCACCACATGCTATTAGGCTAAGTACACTTTAGGAAGACGTGTTCGCAACTCATGGGCATGACACACAAAGAGACAAACACGACACAAGCCTGAACAGTAATCGACAGACAAATGAGCTGTGGCGGGCTCCATCTACGGACAAACATACACATACAGCCTCCAAGAGCTTAAGGGACTAAGTCAAGCAGTAATTCACGACAAGTCAATGAGTGCCTAAAATGTAACATCCCTGACCGGTAACAGGGGGGGTCGATGTTCAACCTCTGGCGCTGGCACCGAAGGATTGGCTTTTTCGTGAATTACTTCTTGAAGCCTCTATGAACTTGAATACATGAACCATTTATGAACAACTGATTCGTCATGAGAAGATGAGATGACCCCCTGTGTTGCATGTGTCCTCAAGGTTGTTCACTACTGCAGTAAAGAAAGATAGTTTAGTGACAGGAAATGGATAGCCATAATTACTTAATAACTATTTTTAAACTTAATTAAACTAATTTTTTGCAGCAAGATTATGTACTTCTGATAGAAAGACAACACTGTACCACTTAGGTATTTTTCCTAGTGAACATATGTAGTACGCCCAAAATATATGTGCAGTAGACCCTCTACAACGTAAATAATGTGGCTTTAGTCGCGACAGTAATGCACCAAGTGCAAGACAAATATTGTAGATTGTACGCATTTAGCGTACATGGCAGCTGGACTGCATGTGAGGTGTCCGCAATTTCTTCATGCACCTGATGCTAGGCAGACCCAGCTTCATTCAACCTTCAGCGTCCGCCTGTGGTAATTCTCAAGTTAGATTCTTAATACTATTGTGTTGTCACCCGTGGATACGGAGCGCAGTAACTAACAGACAGCTGCACAATGGATTTATGAGGCCTCCTATTTTCATATCGCAATAGTCTTAACGCGACTGTTCTGCTGTAGGAGCTATATTTTTCATAAGCATGAACTTAAACCTCGACTTACCTCCATATTGCTCTTTCTTTTTTTTTTTTTTTTTGCCTTGGTCCTCGGGAGCACTTTGAAAATTTGTGTGTACGACATCTAGCTTCAGACGATTACATACCGGGACTCCAGATCGCCTCTGGAGTCGCGCTTTGCCTATGATAATATTCATGGACGAAATCCCTGGAGTAATTCGTTGCCTTCGCGTGTGGAACTTACTACGTACGGCAATCAATCGCTGCGAGTCAAAAGCTTCGCACAATTTGCACTATTGGTAACTTCTAATTGGTAACACTTGAATGCTCAGATGAATTCTTCTAACAGCCGAGAGTGTAGCCCCGTCGCATTCCCGACAACATCGCTCCGGCTAATCACAAATCGCTGCAGCTCATAAAAGGCAAGGTCAGCACAAGGAAGTGCAACTTCCAAACGATGTCATGCCAAAGAAATGTTCACGTGTCACTTGTTTCCGGTGTTAGCAATGCATAACGGCTGTTTGCTAATGCACAATGCACATAGAAGGAAACCAAAGAAGCCAAGAGGCCAAGCCCATGCTGTAGTGAACTGAGCACAAGGAAGCTGATGAAGCTGATGAAGACGAACCAACGCCAGGCAACGCCGAGTACATGCTGACCATCTTAAACTCAGATCAACCTCAGCACCCTCTGAGTCGATTCAGCCCTTGCATTGGCCACAAACGGACACAACGACAGCTACGTCAGAGAAGCCAGTGCAAGAACAGGACCCTCCCAGGTCGCCGCGGTACCCTAAAAGAAACCGCAAACCTCCGTCGCGATACGTCCATCTTGAAGGCAGGAAAGTAGTGGACTGAGCACGTGAGACGAGACGAACGTGAGACGAGGAATAAACGGTTATGTTCTTTGTGGCTCTAGCTCTCTGTGAGTCTTGGTAGACTATACTACACATGCCCATCTAAGACAGTTAAAACCTAGAGCAGTGACTTCGGTTGGCCGACGATTTAACAGCATGGCCGGGAAACCAAGAAATGTGTTTTCTAAAGAACTACAAATAGCTGGAGCAAAATACTTATCCCACATGTCATTAAAAATATGCATATGTGCAATAGGTGATGACACGGTAGGTAGGTAATGCATAACGTGCAGGTCTCTTCACGAATTCTCAACTCCACATATCCTGACATTATAGGTACAGAGCCAATGAGCATAGCAAGAAAACGTATGCATATGGAAATCGTTAGCACAATAATTCCGAAACTTGGCCATCCCGCAACCCATTAAAATAGAGGTGACCTCCCTCCCTCTTCACGATGCCGGACGTTTTCCCATCTCCGCCCATGAACGTCAGCCGAAAACGTTACTACGACGTGTTCTTTGGGCTATATTTAGAGCGAGTTCACTGAGCAAAAAAGTCTTGCGCAACTGCAGGATTGCGCGGCCATGAAAGCATACTTGCTCATGAAAGTGAGCCTGTTTTTTGGGGCATAGTTTCTGGAAACGAGGACAGCGTTTCGGCACCGCAACTCTCAGTCCGTGCATGATATTGAGGTGTGACCTCCACTTTGTTTTGTGTGCACAGCGGAGAAGCCAAACACGCATAAGTACGTTGCCACGAATGGAAGGAATATTTTAATGACTTTTCTTGTCAATAGCGGGCATTCCGTGGCCAAACCTACACAAAATTCGGGAAGTGATTGTTGTGGAAACTGGCACCTCAAACTTGAATCTGAACTCAGGCCCATGAACTGCTCTTCGTCTGCTGTAATAAAGCCGTCGGGAAGAGAAATCATGTGAAATGGGTCCAGTCGTGTTTATTGTCCTCGATCTGCGGAAAGTACTTCTCAAACTGAATCTTGAGAGCCGGGATATGTCCTTTAATATAACTGAGGACTTCAGCAGTGTCACACGATCCTGCACTCTGCGCCACGACTGCGCGGTGCATCGTGAAGGCAGGGCGTCCGTGTATGCCGCGATAGACGCAGACGCCGTGGCATTTTGAGGGAGGGAGTGAACCTCAGGACATCGATTTTCGCCTTCTTGCGTGCCAAATCAGGCTTGAAAGCGAGTTTCTTGTGACGCCTCCAAAGCGTTGCATACCCTGCATGTAAGTGCGTTTATGAGAAACCTCCGCATCTGCAGCCACGGGCTTCCTGGTAACGCAGAATAGCGAACATATCCGTCGCATTTTTTTTTTATTTTTGAATGTTTCACAGTTTTGGAACCACTGACTTAGCACACAGGAGTCCAAAGGACTTAGCACACAAGATTAGACAAAATTCCGAAGAGGACATCACTGCACTATGTCACTACGACAGCCTCCACATCGTTCTCTTTCTCATTTTTCACGGCTCTGTACACACATAATGTAAGGAAATGTTTATGTTCCAAACACGTAACTCACAACTTTTATGATGGCACATATTCCACACTTTTTTCCTGCGTTCAGATTGTCCATCTTGTACCAGATGTCATCATGAGAATAATGTTCGGGTATGCTGATGTCTTGCAACTTGACTTCTCCCTCGTCAGCGTACACAGGTGACAAGCTGCAGAGGAATAAAACATCGCAATTAAAATAATTTTCGACCAGAATGCATGGAAGCGAGTGTAGGTGTCACAATCAGTTCGAAACGCACACTTCGTGTTCACTAACACTTGTAGCAAAGTAAAACATTTCCCAAAGGTTACTATGCAATGAATCCTGCGCGTTTCTGACAAGTCAATACAAATTCAATTAATTCCCCAAATTCTAGTTGGTTTGAATGTAACTGCATGTGGAACTCTAGTGTTTCTGAGCTGCCTATTCACAGAACGAGAAATTATGTGTCTCTTATGATATGCACAGAAAAACAGCCGCTCTTGAGAGGGAGACGCGTGTGTGCTCTGGAAGAGCTCCAGCCATTTGGTGAGGGGAAACAGCTTGCTTTTCAAGTCACCAGTAGAGACGATGATGCGAAACCATTCGCACCATCATCAGTTTTTCCATTAGTTTTGGGGGACTGCCTGGCTTGGGGTTGGGAACAACCAATTCGTCCTTCATGTAGGCGGCCCCTCTGCCGTGTTATACACATGAAAGATAATCACAATAACAACAACGAAAGAAAGAAGCACGAAGACAGAATAACTGTTCAATACGCGAGCTTTCGGGCAGAGCTTGACCTTCTTCAGACGAAAGCAGCAGACAAAAACATTGCTTATATAAGGAGTGGGATCGGTGAGAGAAGGAATCAAAGAATAAGAGAGAAGCAACGCATGCAACAGAAGCAACGCGGCATCTTTGCGTTGCTTCTCTCATTATGCGTGCAGCATTTTACTCAAGTATTCACAACAAGTAGAGCACTACGCAATGATGATCAGGTATGCACAAGAGACAAATGATTTGCGGAAAACTTATTCGATTAATATTTGATGCAAGCCTGTGACTGACGTGCTCATCGACTTCCCCATAAAGAAACAAACAATGTGTCACAGTGATACTATACATACTAAACATTTTGCAAGCATGTCTACTGACATGTTAACATGTACTAGCTACAGAAATATTTGCTCTTCCTTCTGTTTTTCTAACCGTCCTCTGAAAAATTCGATCGTATACACATACAGTATAAAAAAAGAAAACATTCTGCGTCTGGAGCATTGTCACCACTCCCTGTTCGTAAAACATCTTTGTTTCCGTCATTGCTTCCATTTCCAGCTGGTGTTTTTGTTTTTCCAACTTCAGGACCTCTCCATATAGCCGCGCAGACGGCTTCCTTTTGTTTCTAGGGGCACCTGCACTGTGACTGCGGCTTGGACGTGGGGCTGACTGCGGAAGCCTGCTTCTTGGTGATTGGTGGACATCAGTGGGAAAGCATGGCACAAATGGTTCTGTTGACCCATCTGGGAGAATGCCAGTTGCTGAGTCAACAGTGGAGGAACCCTCACCTCGCTGTGTGGCCATTCTGCAGTGGCACAGAAGGTCCTACAGACATGTGATCGGTGATGCCACGCTATATGTGATTTGTATTAATCTTGACTGATCTTCCAAATAAACATGAATACTGCTGTACACAACGCCGCTTGGAAACTTACAGCAGTTTCACTGGAGTCTCTGCCCTATCAATCCCTCCAGTAATCCCAATAACGCCTGCCGCCCTGCCCCTATGATCTCAAGGGCAGCGGACATGACAGACGGTATCTCTACAACCTGGCCCTTTTCACCAAAAACAAACAAACAAAAGTATGTCGCCAGTGTCCCTTTTTAAACAGCTCAGCCACCTCAAAAACAGATTAGTTGTACTCAGCTCTTCCACTCCTCTACTTACTTTGCGTGAACGCATCCTCATGAAAGCATTTTTCCTTCTTTCGTTTTTGCATATGCACCTTACTCACATCAAAAGTGGGGAATTGTGACTCAGTGTTGATTTAAAAACAATACAAGTTACGCAATTTTAACACTGCTACAAGCTCCACATAACAACAAATGAATTCAAATAATGAACACAACAAGCGCCGTAGTACCTACTTACCTCTCTTGTTCATTTTTTTTTTTTTTTGCGATTTATGGTGGTGGGGTAACCTTTATTTCGAAACTAGCGTTACCTCTTCCCACGCTTTTCGTTTCGTTTGAGTTGTCACGTCTTTCGAAACCTTTCTTCTTTTCTTTTTTTTTTTTTTTTGTTTAATAATATGTTTTCTCGACGTCCTACGAGAGTTCAAGCGTTTCTCCTTCATCCAATTCGGTGCCTTCGGCTTTTTTTGCTTCAGCAGTTGCCATCGTAGAGCGTGCCAGGCACACACTACTCACGCCGTTGAGCATGTGAAAACGTTTATCGAGTCTACTGGAATCGCCTCCGACACCTATACCGGCAGTGGTTGGTCCAGAGCGTTCAAACAGAAGGCAGGACTAAGTTGACGATGGCAACGGAAGAAACGCATTTGTGGGATGACTTTACCATCAATAGCTATCTCACGTGAGAATCTCCTCACCGTCGTTTCGAGCAAATCACTCGGAGGGTTTTATCTTCTTCTTCATTTTCTTTTTCTTTTTTGTGAGGGAAACTCTTCGCGTAAGTCTTCTCAGCCGTCAGTTTGTTTTCAAGCGTTTCGTTTAAACAACCCCAGTAGCTGCTGAGAGGGGCAGCCCATTGTGCTGAGTATATAGAGGGAAATGATCGCTACCTCTGGTGTCGACATCCGTAGCGCGCGACAAGTGGTGAATTATGTCGACTGTGCACCAAGAAAGATCGAGTACATCGAGGTATGGAGGGCAGTTGCGACGCTCCAGCGTAACAACCATGAGCTGTTTATAAAAGTTTCACGGATTGAATATTTCCGTTTTTTCCGAGCGGATGACTTAATGAACAACGTTTGCATATGACGTCACGCTACTGCGCACATATTTCCAAAGGTGCCCTGTAGCCTACAGTGGCAAAAGGGTGGCACAACTTTGCGTTTTGTTCCGTGTCTTCCATCATGATTCCACTCGGGTGGATGTTTGGACGTGTTGAACATGGGTAGTATAATAAACCTAATTGTGCAAGGAACACACATTGCCAGTGGTAATCCGTGGAGTTTCACGTTAAGTGTTGGTGTCGCTCAATTCCAGTGCTTACCCCCAGCTATTCCCTGTTACTGTATGCCGTTGTAACCGTTGTACCCGATGCCGTTGACGACGTTTGTAGATATGTGATCTCAAAGAAATACAAAGTATAACTATATAACTATAATACAAAGTAATTAGCATCAATTAGAGATTGGAGGGTAATCAAAGCGAGTAAATGTAAATGAAGACGAATTAAAAAATTCAAAATGATATAATCTTACCTACGGTAATTAAAGGATAATCACTGGGTGATTAAAAGTAATTGAAGCTAATTGAAGCTTAAATTAATTGACTTACATATAGTAATTGAAAGTGTCGTACCGGAAGTCAAGTATAGACTGGAAGTGGACAACAGGAAATCAGATTAGACAGGAAGTGAAGAACCGGAACTTGACTTGGAAAGGTAGTGCATATCGGAAGCCAAGTACAGACGTTAAGAGGGCAACCGAAAGTCAGATTAAGCTTGAAGTGTACAACCGGAAGTCAATATGGATCAGATGTGGATACCGGAGTCAGTATAGACGGAAAGCGAACAACCAGAAGTCGAGTGGGACTGGCAGTAGGTACTGAAAGTCAAGTATAATGCGAAGTTGACAACCATAAGAGAGCTTAGACTGGAAAAAGACAACCAGCAGTCGAGTTGGACTGGAAGTCGATATTTGAAGTCAAGTTATACTAGCTTCAACGGCCAGTTATACTGGGAGTGGGCAACCGGAAGGCAGGTTTAGGCAGTCACTCAGAAGTAACGTTAAACTGGAAGTTGAGAACTGGAAGCCAAGTTGGACCGGACGTGGACAACCGAATGCCGTGTTTAGACCGTCAGTGAACACCCGAAACTCGGGCTTAGACTGGAAAAAATACCAGATGCTGACGCGTTTTTCTCACAGTTACAGCTAAATCGCCACTGATTTTTTAACCGGCTGCTTAGCCGGCTTATTTCTGCCCACCTGAGGACTCATTTTAAAGTGTTCTCAAATGTCAACGAGTAATTCGCGGAAAAGACAATGTTTCCCAGCGCGGGGGTTGAGCTTGGACCCTCCTGATTGCCCGTCAGACATGTTACACTTACAGCACAATAGCATGGCTTTCTCCATGAAATAGTATGTCTAAAATATTCGGTCCAGGACAAGTCATATACCCTTTTCCACTCACTGACACACTAGGCACGGCGTCAATAATGAACACATTGGCAAGCAAGCAGACTCAACATCTCTCTAAGGACTCACAGAATACATACATGCTGCAAGAGCTTGAAGGGACGGTCTCGTGCAGCCGGGGCGATTATGAAACTTAGCCAAAACTAGTTTCACGAGTACTGTACACATACAACCGTCAAAGTTTCATTGGGAATGACCAAGTCGTTTTCGAGGAATTTGTCGAAACGTGCCGTAAGAGCAGACGACGAAAGTTGCGCCTCTCTCATGCAACGTCACGTATGACGTCGACCTGCGGGTGCGTCGTCGTTGTCATGGTAATTGTAACTTGCAGAAGCACCTTTGTTTGAGTAATCCCCTTTGTCCTCGAAATGGGGACACTCAGGCATATACCTCCGCGAGCCAAGAATGTAGTCCGAGCATTGACTGTGGGGTCTCCCATAATGTGGAACACAATCGGATACGTGGAAGCTAAGTCACGTGTTTTCTTTCCGCGAGTATTTAATGCGGTTTTTAAATAAACACGTTCTCCTTCTCCATGTACGTAGTCAACGACGCTTGATTTCGAAGCATGACCAGTGTACAAAGGAGAGTGTAATGGAAGCGCGCGTAATATGTTTTTGATCGGAGCTGTAATGCGACCCTGCGCGCCGATGGCCAGCGACTTCAGATTCGTGATTGGGGATGGGGTTGTTCTGCGACTTTTAACTTGTTTCTGAGGATGAACATAGTTGTTCTGAACCACCTTGCCACTTAGAACCACCACTACTTAGAATGCGCGTTTTTCACCTGAGAACTGAAAGAAAATGTACCAGAGTTGCCGCGGTGCCCAGTAACTTCTGATAGTCGTCTGCTCACGCCGATGCACTAGCACGCGCAAAAGCAGACGATTTCTGTATCCTATCACGGACTGACCCGCGGGGCGACGTGGCCGTTCTTATTGTTGCCAACACAGATCGTGGCGTGCCCTGCAATCTTTATCAATTTAATTCGGTTATTTAATAACTGTGGCGTGTTTTGTCGGGTAAATTAGCAGTATTCCATTTCCAACAAAGGGCAATCGGATGGTACACTTTATGAAAGGGGCAGGGGGTACGAGACCGTCCCTTTAAGGGACAAAGTAAACAGGTAATTCCCGAAAAAGCCAATGCGTGCCAGCGGGTTGAACATGAACCCTACTGCTACGGTAATCAAGGGGGTCTAAAAACGAATGAAAAAGAAAGAGAGAAATAAACAGCGGCGATTTTCCATTAAGCACGTTTTCCGGTCTAAGCCCGACTTTCCGTTGTCTTCTTCCGGTCTAACCCAACTTCTGGTTGTCAACTTCCCGTCCATAATTTACTCTGCTATACACTTCCGTTATTCAGTGATCACCTAAACCCGATTTTCGGTTGTCTTCAGTACTCCGACAACTTGACAAGCTTATACACCTACAACTTGACTTCCTGTTCGACACTTTCAATTACTATATGTAGGTCATTTTAATGAACCTTTAATTAGTCTGAATTACTTTCAATTACCTTGTAATTATCCTTTGATTATCGAGGGTAAGCGCAGCCTACCTGAGATAATTTTGAATGTTATTCAATTGCCTATAATTACATTTACTTGATTTGTTACTCTCAATTCCCTTCTAACTCACGTTTCATTACCTTGAATTAAATTTAGTTAACCTGTTTATTGTTTTTGTTGTTAACCATTTTAGTAACCTGTAGTTACCTTTGGTAATCTTTCATTTAATTTAATCTTCCTCTTACTTACATATGTCTTATATTCATTGCATTTAAACTCACCTTTCTTGCTTTAATTGCCTTTCATTACCTCTAGTTACCTTCAATTCTTAATTACCTTCGACTACTTCAATTCTAAATCATGTACCTCTATTTAGATTCACCCTCTTATATCCCTTTACATGTCCACTTATACTTCTGACTCGCTGAGGTGTCACCATCTCATATGATGACAACACACAAATACAGCCTTTTCCAGTTTGACACTTCTATAGTGCTAACGCATTAAGAAAGATGATACAAGAGGCACAAAACTCCTTGTGTCAAATGTGAATTCACAATCGTTTACCAGATACCGTTATCGTGCGAAAGAGTTTTTGTCGGTCATTGAGGTCATGTTAAAGAGTATGGGTGTATGTCGGTTTTTCAACGAACGGAGATAAAAGGTTATTTCAAAACAAAAACAGCGAGGATGACATTCGCCGGGTTTCTCATAAAGGGACTTCGGGGAAAATCAACGAATCAACGAATCAACGAATCAACGAAAACTCAATTGCTTTGACTTAAAGAATGCAGAGGACCCACCTAAAATGTGAAGGAAGCGTGGGTTTATCGGTGCGACTGTCACCGCCTTTCATGTTGTGACGTCATCATTTCGTGTTTTTAACCTCTTCTTCTTTCTTTCACCTTCCTCCTGGGAATATTTTGTCACATTGACGAGTTACTAGTGGGGCCAGTATGGTCGCCCTTCTCTGTGTCTGTCTTGTTTGCTCCCAGTTAAATCGTGTACTAACTGACCCATTCAGCAACATTAATTAGTGAATTGTTGACTTTGTCCCTCAGGCTCTTGGGGACTGTATGTGTTGTGTTTGTCCCTAGATAGAACTCACGACGGCTCATTTGCCGATGTGTTCTCAGCCGCCGCCATACTTCGTGTACGAATGTGTCACTGAGAAAACATGCAAGAGTGACAAGAGCACGGCGCTGGCTTATCCAATAGCCCGAGCTTTAAATCGGCCGGGACCATACATTGCCTGGCTTAGGAAATGCTAGACCCTGTGTTACACCTCTGTTAGTGATCTATGCTCAACTTTTACTGCCTGCTACACTGGGCCGGGTCACCCTTGACCAACACCGTTCGACGTTTACGGCATCCTTGGCTACATTCAATGTAACGCCACCGGAAGCTTTCACGTTCAAGACGCCGAATCAGTGGACCACTTGGAGGAAACGCTTTCTACGTTTCCGCACTGCCTCTGGCCTTAACGACAAGGCTGGGTTAAGCCAAGTAGATGCACTGACCTACATTATGGGTGAACAAGCGGAGGACATGTACGCCACGCTAAAGCTTAGTCCCGAAGACGCACAGAAGTTCGACAAGGTGCTAGAAGCATTCCATGCCTACTTCGCTCCGTAGCGCAACATCATCTTTGAGCGTGCAAAGTACAACAGGATTTCGAATCTGTGGAGTAATTCGTGACTGTCTTGCATTCAATGGCAGACTTATGAAACCATGGGGCGCGTCGCGAAGAACTGATCCGGGACAGACTGGTTGCAAGCATTCCTGACAAGAAAGTTTCGGAACAACTACAGCTCAACTCCGAACTCACTCTACAAAAGGCTACCACAGCGGCTCGCCAGCTAGAAACTGTCCGGCTGCAGCACTTCACAAAGCTGAACTTCACAAAGGCAATGACGCTACAGTACATCGACTAACGACGCACAAAGTGTCAGTGGGGTACGAATCAAGGAGACTGGCAACCAGGAAGATTCACGCAGGCACGACCCGCCCTTCTTCAAAGTCAGGTTCCCAAAAGCTCTGCCGGTGGTGCGGTCGTGACAGGCACGCAAGACAGGACTGCCAAGCAAAAGACAAGATATGCTTCAAATGCAAGAAGAAGGGGCACTTCTCATCAGTTTGCCTTTCGGCTAAGCAGACCCAATTTGCCCCCGACGGAACTACTGCATTTCTAGGAGTCGTAGCTCATGGTGGAACGTCGAAATGGCAAGTCTCAGTCCTTGTTCAAGGAATACCGTTAACGTTTCAAGTTGAAACAGGAGCTGACGAAACAGGTATACCAGTGAGCGTTTTCCCTAAGCACTTCACGGGAATCCGTCTCGAAACTCCCAAACGTCGCCTCCGAGGTCTAGACGGAAAAATGCTGAAGGCCACATGTATGACCTCTCTTCAGACAGTTTTTCAAGGACAAGAAACCCAACAAGACATTGACGTCTCGAAGGAACTTCCTACGTAGTTTGCTTGGTCAGCCAGCCATAGAGAGCCTGAAAGTGCTTCGGACAATACAAATGCTCTCAAAGGCGTCCCCATTCGAAGAATATGCTACGTTCTTTCAGGGACTGGGAGTTCTACAAGGAGATTACGACATAAAGCTAGCTGCTGATGCTAGGCCCTTTGCCCTTTCATCTCCACGGAGAGTACCACTGCCCCTATAGCAAAAAACAAAAGAGGAACTTTAGCGCATGGAGAAGCTAGGAGTCATAACGCCAGTCGTGGAACCAACAGCCTGGTGGGCGGCAATGGTAATCGTCCCAAAGAAGTCAGCAGGAATTTGACTTTGCATCGATTTCCGCTACGTACTGCGTGAATTTCATCTTATCCCTTCTGTCGAACATTCACTCGCAATACTAAAAAGTGCAAAGGTCTTCAGTAAACTCGACGCAAGCTCGGTTTTTTTTTTTTTTTTTGCATGTACTGCTAAGTGAAGAAAGCAAACACTTGACGGCGTTCATAACTTCGTTTGAGCGATACTCCTTCAACAGATATCCCCCTCCCCCCAACCGACGATATTCCTTCGGGATATCGTCCCCGCCAGAGGTATCGTCCCCGCCGGTAGCTCAGTCGGTAACGTGTTGGCTTGCTGAGCGTAAGATCGCAGGTTCAATTCTTGTTGAGGAGGGCAGCAATTGGGGAAGGTAGACACTGCTTCCAGTACCGTGTGTCGCATGTGCACGTCAAAAGAACCCAATATGTCGAAATCCCTCATATCGCCACATTAGGCTGACGCATCTCCCTTTATTATTAGTAGCATTCACTGCAAGGGTATTTTTCTGAAAAAACAAAACAAAACAAGCATTTTAAATGGGTGCCGACACAAACACCCTTTTGTAGGATGTTCAGAACGACCTCTAAAGATGCTCACTCCATTTTCACAACCTTAGGGGTGTAAAAAGCTTTAGTGTGTAACTGGTCCTTTTTACGTGTAAATCAACACCCTAAGATGGAAACACACCCCGCGGGAGGTGCTCACTCAACGCGTGTGGGTAGTAATTAAATTATGCCGACAGATTCCAGTTTTGGTGTAAATCGGCACCGTCCAAAAATGGCATCAGTTGTGATTTGTTTCTCTGGCGGTCATATTATGCATATTAGTCAAAGTAAATGCATAGCTTGAAAACGTTTCCCAATATGGCAATTCGAAACTGGGGCCATATTGGACCAAGTTAGCGTCTGACATACAGATATACGTTTGGATAAGGATATACGAGCTTTAAGTTAGTGGTAGGTTTAAAACGTTACATAACTGGGTTAATGAACCAACAGCTCATTTAGAAAGGAAGTGACATTTCCTTCCTCAGAGAAAACGAATATAATATACATTGAACATGAATATGGCACAGAACGCACACAGACAAGGACGACATACATGGAACCTTTCTGTCCCCAAAGCCAAAAGCCCGAGCAGCTGAAAGTCCGAGCGTGAACAAGAGCAATTCGTCCCAATAAATCAGCCGCTAGATGAACGCTTCCCTGTGTTGTCCTTGTCCATGTGCGTACTCAAACATGTTCAGTCCCAACCAACATGCTGCACACAGTCTCGCACCCTTATACACATGATTGTGTTGTGAACTTTGCAGCCCATTGTGGTGCCGTGGGAATGACCAGGCTCACGGCGCCGCAGAAGCAGGTCTCTAGCATCGGAAGCAGGCGAGTATCGCCCTGCTGAGAGAAGACTTCATTTCTTCGACGCCTCGTGACATGGCTCTCCGCCCAATGGACAACAGACATTCTCCCTCCATCCATGCTTAGCAGAGGTGGTCCAGCACAAGCTTTCCGCATGCCACGAAACACCTCTCGTCAAGATGCTGCATTAACTCATCGAAAGCGGCCCGATGTGGCTTTTACAGCTCATTTGCGTTACCGCTTGAGACAAGTTGACTCTCCTAGATACGGTCACTGCGGTGCTCTACAGCAGTGGTTCATAAAGTGTGTTCATAAAGTGACCCGCGGGGGCCCCTGAGAGTGTTCGCGGGGGTTGGTGTCGATCGCAGACAGCAAGAAGACCATCTAGGCCAGTACTGGTCACGCAATCTCTGAAGAAGATGATATTTATATATGACGATATATGAGAAGGCAGAAATATACTGCCTTGTGTTTGTTTGTTGTTCCTTCTTTTTTCTTCACGTCTTTTGCCTGTACCTACCTCAACCGAACTTAACAGGGGTCTTCAAATGAATTCTCAGTGGTTTGGGCGATCCGACACAACGAGAAGTTTGGGAGACGCAGCTCTAGAGGATCTCGAGCACATTATTTTTCATTGCCCACAACCCTGCTACATTGCTACCACAACATTGTTACCAGCGTTCCTGAACAGCACTGTCGGGTCTCTGAATCACCTGAACTCTCGCTCCCTCCCTCTCACGAAATTGCTTGGCCCCTGGCCAAATACAGCCCACCAACGCTCTGCCCTCAAAGCTCTTGCGTCATTTTTTTACACAGTCGGACTTGGTTTTTTTTTTTTTTTTTTGTGATGGCGCGCATAATTTCAATCCCCTCATCACCACCAGGGATTGGGAAACTCTCCATTCCTCACCTTAAAAGTAATGGTGTTGTTGTTCTGCAAAATAGACAGCCCTGCTCGCCTTCAAGTGAAAACGAAGGTGAGGTGTCTCAGTTTAATTTGCACACATGCACAAAAACACTGAAGCAATCAAAATATCGTATGCGTTTCTTACTGGCTATGAGGGAAATCTAAGACTCGGCGTACAGGACATTCATTTGCTATGTACGCCAAAGATAAACATTTTGCTCAATTGCACCCTTTTCGCACCAGTAGCAGGACATGCATCCGCAAGGTCGATCTCTGTAAATATTACACCCGTCCAACAACCACCATGCAAACTTTTTCCCGCACAGGGTGTAACGTTTAGATCCAAATTACACCGCATTTGCACCGAAAAGGGTGTTGAGAATTTGAGAGTGATCATATATCACTTTGTACATCATATCTAGTCATGTACATGGCTAGTTTGTAGGGGATCACTTGGATTCTTCTCTTGTGTATTCATTGACGTTTCATACTGCACAGGAGCGCAATTTACTATGCCTAGGATTTTTGCACCGTGCCATGCGTCGGCTATTCTTAACATGTTGATAGATGTGCTTGTGCTGTTCAAGAACTCAGGTTTAGTAAAGTATTTGTTCCCTTAACACAAGAAAGCTAAACCACCGCTACGTGTATCAGTTGCCATACCTGCAAACTAAATCCATTTCATAAAATGATCTTACGACCTCATCATACGACACGACTGCTAAAAAGATCAGTCCGTCAGAGCGGGTGGTGGGACAGCATCACTTACTGATATAACTGTCCAGACAGCGCACGGCGTTGACATGGTTTGGAAAATGAATGTGCCAATGCGTATTTTGACTTGTATTTTGGTGGTGGAGCAGCATTTGCGCCTAGCGTCATATCGACTACGGCTAATGCTTACTGTGCCCCTACAACAGCTTACCGTAATTTCACGCGTATAAGCCGCACCGCAGATAAGCCGCAGGACGCGTTTTTTGGGACGTTTTGAAAATTTTCTGGCAGATAAGCCGCACCCGCAGATAAGCCGCGGGCAGTACGAGACGACTGATTTGTGCGACAAAGGAGACCATAGAGAAGGCCATAAACCCTGTGGTCCATACTCCGGGATCGGCACAGTGTACAACAGAGGAGGTCAGTTCTGGAGTTCTACCAAAATCGGATTGTGTCCTTGTCGGGTGTTTTTCGTGGACTGATGGGTCAGTGATCTTCCAGAAGACGTGAATCACTGTCACCACTTTCCTTAAAGCTGCTTGTGGGAATGCACCAGGAAGATCAATCTACTCGAATGTGGACCCGTCCCTGTTACGCACTGTTCGTGCATCGGCAGGGCAGTGCTGTTCCAGAGACACTGTCGGCCCTTTCGTTAAAATCGGGGTATGGGGAAAATACCAGGAAAAAATAGTCATCAGATAAGCCGCACCGGTGGATAAGCCGCAGTGCGCCCGTGAGAAAAAAAAATCGCGCATAAGCCGCGGCTAATACGCGTGAAAATACGGTACTTGCCCCTTCGTTAACTTGGCGTTCTTGCTTCGTTAAAACGTTGTTCTGGGTTAATTGATCAACACTCACCTTTCGAGACCGCTTCCTCTTTCTCCTCTGGGAATCTCGTCCGCATGACATTCTGCAACCGTTGTAATGTAAATGATTAACAAATAGACACGATATACTGCGTGATATAATATCATAAACACGAAACCTCATTTCCTTTGGACCCTATTTGCACCTAGCAGTTTCTCGCTTGTTTAGGTCGGCACTCGGTAATTTCAAATCCGACCATTTCTTCCTTTGCTTTTCGTTTTTTTTAATTAACAGTAGTATGACTCACAATTCCAATAAGTACACACCTTCTATTCCCAATTATCCATAATAAAAATTGATGGAAGTTTGCCCTCCGGTGTGTCTTCAAAACACCGAAGTCCTGTTTGGTACTCCGCGAGCCAGTGGAGACCGACCCCCTCAACCGTCTTTTCTTCAGTAAAATGAATATATTTCTTGAATCTATTCACTGGACAAAACATGCATATATATTAATGCATAGATATGCATACACATGCATAAATGCATAGATATTAAATGATAATTTCATTAGCTGGAGCTGCTTGTGTCCGCCTCGTTCCAGAGATGGTCTTCATATGCCCATTCACTTTATCTCCAAAGGAGACTGGAAGACCACTGTGACCTTTTTTTTTTGCTATTCTTACTTTGTAGGTAATTGCTGGTTCTATACCGAGGCCAATGAAGTATGCAGTATTTCTAACATTGTCGAAACGAATTCTGTCGTGAGGCTTTGAGAAAATAGAATCACAACGAGGGCAATGCTCTATAATAAACTTAGTGCATTGAGGAACAAACTAAAAAGAGCCGGCGTATTGTGGGGCAACCTTGGCTGATATCTGAATAATCCAACAGGAAAGAAGCGAAAGACATAAGACTGACATCAACAATGAATTTCTGACGCAGAAAACACGTTATCAGAAGAGGAGATGACAAATCTGAAACCAAAAGAAGGAGCGACGTGAGACACAGTGATGGGACGATGCACCAAAATGGCATATCTACGAACAGTTCAACGTGTCCACGAGGCTGCGCGCAATAACAACAGAGCTATGCACTAATACCATGTGACTTTCGTAAGTGTAAGTTGCGAAACGACGCCTTCGACAGAGTCTATGGCAACTGTACACGCGTGTATGCGAGATATACGGTAACATTCGCCGCTGCTTCGCAGTCAAGTTGGGCAAGTTTCCCTTCTTGAAAAGGCTTACATATTACATAGAGGAGTATGCAAGATTGGAACTGCCTCTGAAGCTAAGGAAGCCCAGCAAGAGTAACCCAATGATGACGTCACCCAGTCACACGAATGGAATTGCAGCGCTGGCGATTGTCTCCGACGTCGTCTGCTGCGTCTTCGCACTGCAATATACTAAGTGAAAATTGAACGGTAAATACGCCGACCTTCGCCTACTAGTGTGAGCTCTGATGCGACCATGTCGCGTTGAACACATGTTACACTCCTGTCTGTACGAGAATGTCCGACGCTAAACAGAGACAACACTGCACAGGCCGACCACAGATTCCTGCGACCAGCAGACGCCGTTCCTTCCGCACCGGTCGGTTGCCAAGAGCCGTCCAGCCACTCTCTGACTGGATTTGTTCTTGCCAAAGGCCGCTACTGATTGGCCTTGTCCAAGTGATGTTTTATCCCATTTCCAGAGCGGTAATACCGGAATATTCTCAATATATGCCTTCTCTTCCTATGTGTTACAGCAAACCTGCATAGGAACAACTCCAGTAACCCGCCTCGGATTTTTCGGCGTTATTGTCACTGACGAGCGTGAAGTAAAGAGGCACTATCGTATCGGAATCTACTGCGACGGATGTAACAGTCGCTTTAAGCAATTTCCGGTGGGCGCTTTCCCGGGCACCACAGAGACTCTACCCCTGTGCCTCCGGAGACGTCTGTAAGAAACTGGGTGTCTGGTCATTAATGAGACCTGTCTATACCTGTAGCCATAGCTGGGCGAACTCACTCATGAGGGCCCTCATGAGTGCCCCTCACCCTCACCTCACGCCTTTGAGGTGAGGGTGAGTGAGGGCAAGCCCGCGATCAGGCCATCCGTGAGTGCACTCATGAGGTTCTTGCCCTCATGAAGTCTCCTGTGAGTGCACTCATGAGGTTTTGCCCCTCATGAGACCTCCTGTGAGTGCACTCATGAGGTTTTGCCACCTCATGAGACCTCCTATGAGTGCACTCATGAGGTCTGAGGGGCGCCAGGTCTGTGTGAGTGAAGTCACTGGTGAGGCCTGAGGGGTGTGAGGCCAGTATGAGTTCATTCAGAAATGAGGTTCAATGACGCTTACGAGACGTGGGCAAGTTATGAAGGCACTACTGATATGGTTCCAGCGATCCAGCTACCGACAGAGTGCACTTTAAAGGGCTGGTGTTCCGTTTTTAGCAATTTTGTCTACGTCGCGCTGGGAACACAGGTAAGCGCCCTGAACTGACGGATTAATTGGTGATATGGTTCCAGCGACCTAACTACACGCAGTGTGCACTTTAAAGGGCTGATGTGCCCGTTTTTAGCAATTTCGTCTACGTCGCGCTGGCAACACAGCAAAGCGTCCTGAGCTGACGGATTAGTTGGTGATATGGTTCCATCGACCCACCTACAAGCAGTGTGCACTTTAAAGGGCTGGTGTGCCCGTTTTTAGCAGTTTCGTATCTGTCGCGCTGAGAACAGAGCAAAGCGTCTTGGCTGACTGATTACTTGGTGACATGGTTCCAGCCACCGAACTACCGGCAGGGTGCACTTTAAAGGGCTGGTGTGCCCGTTTTTAGCAATTTCGTCTACGTCGCGCTGGGAACACACGAACGAACGCTGGGAACGAAATTGCTAAAAACCGGCGCAACTGCCCTTTAAAGCGCACGCTCTCGATAGTTGGGTCGCTGGAACCATATCACGAAGTAATCAGTCGGCTCAGGAGGCTTTGCAGTGTTCCCAGCGCGACGTAGACGAAATTGCTCAAGATGGGCACACCAGCCCTTTAAAGTGCGCCCTGCCTGTATATGCGTCGATGGAACCATATCGCCAACTAATCAGTCAGCTCAGGACGATTTGCTGTGTTCCCAGCGCGACGTAGACGAAATTGCTAAAAACGTGCACACCAGCCCTTTAAAGTGCACCCTGCCTGTAGTTGGGTCGCTGGAACCATATCGCCAAGTAATCAGTCAGCTCAGGACGCTTTGCTGTGTTCCCAGCGCAACATAGATGAAATTGGTAAAAACGTGCACACCAGCCCTTTAAATGCACCCTCCCGGTAGTTGGGTCGCTGGAACCATATCGCCAAGTAGTCAGTCAGCTCAGGACGCTTTGCTGTGTTCCCAGCGCGACATAGACTAAATCTGTAAAAACGTGCACACCAGCCCTTTAAAGTGCACCCTGCCTGTAGTTGGGTCGTTGGAACCATATCGCCAAGTAATCAGTCAGCTCAGGACGCTTTGCTGTGTTCCCAGCGCGACGTAGACTAAATTTGTAAAAACGTGCACACCAGCCCTTTAAAGTGCACCCTGCCTGTAGTTAGGTCGCTGGAACCATATCGCAAAGTAATCAGTCAGCTCAGGACGCTTTGCTGTGTTCCCAGCGCGACGTAGACGAAATTGCTAAATACGTGCACACCAGCCCTTTAAAGTGTACACAGCCAGTGGTTGTGTCGCTGGAACCACATCATGCGTCATTTGACCTCATTTCTGAATGCCCTCATACTGACCTCACATACCTCAGGCCTCACCAGTGACTTCACTCACAGAGACCTGGCGCCCCTCAGACCTCATGAGTGCACTCACGGGAGGTCTCATGAGGGACACAACCTCATGAGTGCACTCACAGGAGACATTATGAGGGTAAGACCCTCAGGGCTTGCGTTTGTGAGTGCCATGAGTGTGAGGACGAGTGAGGGCCTGTGCTCGTGAGGGCGGTGAGGGTGAGGGCGATTGAGGGCATGTGTCTATGAGGGCCGTGAGGGTGAGGGTGAGTGAAGGCCTGTGCTCGTGAGGGCGGTGAGGGTGAGGGCGATTGAGGGCATGTGTTTGTGAGGGCCGTGAGGGCGAGGGCGAGTGAGGGCATGTGCTCGTGAGGGCGGTGAGGGTGAGGGCGATTGAGGGCATGTGTTTGTGAGGGCCGTGAGGGCGAGGGCGAGTGAGGGCATGTGCTCGTGAGGGCGGTGAGGGTGAGGGCGAGTGAGGGCATGTGCCCGTGAGGGCCGTGAGGGTGAGGGCGAGTGAGGTTTCACCAAAATGCCCACCTATGCCTGTAGCTCAGCACACTTTTTGGCTCTCTGCCCATCAGGAGCTGAAATACGGTTCCGTTTTATTCCTTGCATCCTAAACTATATTTCACGTGTATTTACAGAGCACCACCACTAACGGGAAACTGAAGTGGATTGGATTGGAACGGATATTCTCTAGCGACTTGCCAACCTAATGAGGCTCCAATTTTGTGGTCAGTTTTATCGACACCACCTGGATTTAGAGGGTTAGATTGGAGGGGTGCAGAACAGCAGAACTGATCGGCTGCTGGACCCGCTTGATGGAACATACAGGGTGTTTCAACTAAGAGTGAACCCCTATTTATTATAGAAATGTACTTGAGATAAAGATTAGAAACCTCTGCGTCATACTTGTGAAGGTTTCTGCCTCCTAAACAGGTTGTTTCCGTCAATGTATCTCATTAATTTGTCTAATTAGCTTAGTTAAACTAAAGCTATTCTCAAGGAAAAGTAACTTTTTTTGCGCTCATTAGAAAGCTCTGGCCACAACACCCAATTTCAGTCAGAATTACAGGGTCTTTCACAATCTTTCCATAAAATTTTGACACCCGATAACACGCAAAAACAAATCGAAAAACCATTGCTCGTCAAGGGGCCTCGTCTAGCGAAATTACCCTGAAGCCAGGTCCAACCCTGTATGCTCTATGACTGGGGAGTAAAACCCTAGACAGGGACAGCAGACAAATGCTCTCCCTGCCTTGGGTCTTACGCACCACGAGCTTGTAATCGCAATTCGCTCTTGTCGATCATGCTTTATGACTTCGCTGATTATCAGTTACTCATGGCTACGAAGAGATAAGCTTGTGAAGGCAAAATAAGTGATTTCATCCGGTCCCCGCCTTCCCTTTTTTCTTCTGTTTTCTCATGCTGTTTCCATGCGCAGTGGGAGTGTCTTCGGGCAGAGACGATAGTCCCGGCGCCGTGAAATCCGAAACCGCGCTTGCAGAGATGGCAAGTTTCCGGGTGTCGAATTTTTGTGGAAAGATTGTGAAAGATCCTGTAATTGTGACTGAAATTGGGTGTTGTGGCCATCGGCCTTCTAATTAGCGCAAAAAAGTTACCTTTCCATGAGAATTTTTTGCTTCAATTAAACTACTTAGACAAGTTAATGAGGTGCACTGATGGAAACCACCTGCTCGTGCGGCAAAAACCTTCACAGGTATTACGCAGGAAGTTTCTAATTTTGATCTCAAGTACATTCTATAATAAGTAAGGGTCACTCTTAAGTGAAATACCATGTATAGCGGGTGTTGTGTTTTAATTATGAAACATGACAGCAATCATGAACGGGAAATGATGTGCACACGGATAAAATTCTGCCATGCCATGCAAGCTTTTAGGCATACGCAGGGTTATTCTTCATATTTGCTACCGATCTTTGTCTATACGAGGCCTTACAGAACACAGTTTTTTCACGTAAACATCGATGGTGAAGCGTAGTTTGAAGACAAATTACAAGATAACTACAAGATCATATGAACTTACAGATAAAAATATATGTGATTTATGAAACAATGTTGTCACAAAATTCTCACTTCGCCGTTCGAAGCTACGGCGACATTTTTGGGGAAATTCTGGAGTCATGGTGGTCTCCATGAAAAGAAGCAGCGGAGAAAAGACGCTAAAGTTTGATTGACAGGTCGAGACACTTTTTAGGCTTCCCTTAATGGGAAAGTTCCCTTTAATATACGACAATGCCACATTTAACGGCGCTTTCAGACATCCCCTGGGAACTGCACCAGCACGCACTCAATAGGCGATTTCAGATATTGCCCTTGTGCTCCGCACGGGGGCCCTCCGTCGCCCAAGTCACGCGCATGGCGCAATGCGTTGTGGGAAATGGTTTGCATTCGTGCTCGTCATCCTGTTGCTTGAAGGCGCGGGAGGTGAAGGAGAGAGAAAACCGAAACCGTTTGTGCTCTTGTTCTTCTCTCTGACTCATGAAAACTAAATCCCAAGGTGCAGCGGGGCTTTCGCAACACGGCGCTCTCTGGTGGGCCATCCATGCAGTTTCTGAAATCGTCTATTCCGTCAATATGGCAAAGGGTAGTCAAGTTGGAACTGGGAGTTCACTTGCAATTGACAATGATGAGTTTCACGATTATTTCAGGCATCGGAGCAGGAGGTATGTGTCCTTCCATGACAGAGCACGAATAAGACGTCTTTACCAAAAATGAGTTAGTAAAGCACAGTAAACCATGCGTGTTATACCTTGATGGATGTGGGACCGTAATCCGTCATATTGTTCGCTAAACGCATTCGGGAGGCACCGGCACAACTTATGAGGACACATCACCGAACGCCGTAGGAATGTTCGTGTTAGTAGCTGTGCCACGTTTCACCCATGACATCTCACGATTACTAACTGGCGACATCTGATGGTCGGGGAAATACATATATGAGAGTTGCTGCGGCATTTGGAAATTCGAAGCGACCATGTCGATACCGCCACAAAGAACGGTTCATGTAGCATACTCTTGTCCAGGCATTGGCATGTAAGCCGTAACTTGCGTCATTTGCCGGAATTGCAACCGTCTTCCGCTGTTTGGGAAGGCGCGCAGGGATTGCAACCTGGAACGCGTTCCCGAAGTTAAGGCGCATTCCGAAACGCCACATGGAAGACGACAGAAGTCCGTGCCCAGGCGCCGTCCATGCGGTTGCCCCTTGAACGACTGACGATGGCGGAAGGTATCGACTAACCAACCAAAGCGAAGAGCAAGTGGCGGGTCCGTGGTGTATGAGAACAAATGAATGGCCTGTAGCGCGCGTGTCTCGCTTCCATCGCCAACGTCGGGTTATCTCAGTGCTTACATTGCTTACACTATTGGCGTTCTGCGTTCGCCTCTTCCCCATCCGAAGGCTCACGTCATTGAGAGCGACGCGGTGTCGGAATCGGATGGCGCATACGATTTTCTCAAACTCCCTGTTTACAGACACAACCTGCACTGTTAAAAGTGAACTTCACCGCATAGCAACGGCCATAGCCGGAAGTGGGAACCGGGAATTAGATCATGTTGTATCCTGATTTCTTGGAAATGAGAGGAGCCGCCTATCTGAGACACATTATGTATGGCCCAGGTAGGCGCCTCCTCCTGCTTTGAACAAATAGGACACAGAAGGATATCATATGGCATGAGACTTGACTAGAAACGTGCTATGTGGTGAAGTTCTGTGTTAACAGTGTGTACTAAAACCCTGACCGGAATATTAACTTTTCAGAGTTTTAGCTCATCGGAAGGAGCTCACAGTAACAATTTCGAAAACATGATAAGGCAATCATATTGTTTCGTTGAAGCCAGCAACATCACGTTGCTAAGATTGGATTTAAATCATCATTTTCGTTGATTCCCTCCCATGTTATAAAACTCAATAATACTTCTGTCGTATGCCTTTCACCTATTGCGTATACGTGCTACAGTGTTTGAGCTCGTAGATGAAGATTGCGTGACGAATTTTGAAGCTTATGTATTTTGTTCCGACCTGTATAGGGGTGCTAGGCTTTGCTCCGCATTGTATGGTAAATTGTTGTTTACACCATGGCATCAATGGCCAGGGTGGCCACGTCGAAATCCTGAAAAGCCCGCAACGTGCAATGAGAAAGTAGCTAAAAGTGGCCAATTTCTCGTGCATGTAGACAATTGCGTAGTCAATAGTGTGTAGGCATCACATCACATAGAGTGACCTGATGTCCTCAAAGGAAATCGTAATACGAATTCGAAGCTGCTGCTGAGTACTCTCGTATGATACAGCAACGTTTTAAAACAACATTCCGACGGGATCTAGCATACTCATCGCAAACACCTCGAGGGCCGAGGGCAGTTGACTTTGTGCGCGTCGATTCCAAAACGGTGGTAGCGAATTAATTACCATTGATCACTGACCACGGCAAGAGAATTTAATGGGAGTAACTGGAAGTTTCGTTAAATGCCCGATGTTGAGAGCATGGCGGAATTTAATCTACGCCAGAACAAGGATACGACATACTCTAACGGACCAACGATGCGTGCCCGTGGTAGATGTGAACCGTCTGAGCGATCACCTGGAAGGCGCGGTGCAGACGATCTCCGAAACAATTGTCTGCGAAGCCAGCGCGCTGCGCTTTGATTGGCGTGCAAAAGTACGTCACCATGATGTTTCTTTGCAACTACCACTTTCCCAGTTGCAGGGGCAGTGCTAACACATAAAACTCGTCTATTTAATATATATCAGGAGTGGAAATGTATTATAATGCAAAGTATTATAATAGTGTTACTGTAATCCTTCTTGTATTATTATTACGGGTGTATCCCGTTTGAAGCCATTAAAAATAATATTTCAAAAATAAACGCGTAAGTATCCACTCTTCAAAATATATCTCCCAGAATATACGCTTAAAAAAACGCACAAAAATAATCGCCGAAATATCCCCGTTTAAATATAAACGCTAAGGAATCCACGGTTAAGAATATATCGTTAAAAATAAATCGTTTCAGGATCCCCCCAAATCCACCCTACGGTTGCTAGAGTCATGTGGGATGGCCCAAATCAAGGTGAACTGCAAGCAAGGGGCTTAACCTAACCTCACAGGACGAAACTAGCCTAAACTATCCCAAACTAACCGAAACCAAACTAAACTAACCTAACATAACATGATCTAACCCGGCGCAAATTGCAATCAGTCCGCCTCCGTGCTAGATGGTGAGGGGATTTTGAAACAGTTTATTTTTAATGGTGGATTATTAAACGGTGATCTCTAAACGGGGATAGTAAGCGGTTTATTTTAGGTGATACATTTTTAACCGTGTATTTTTTAAGCGGATTATTCTTGAATGATTTATTCTTAAACGTTTATTCTTGATGGTGGATTTAGGGGACACCCCCCCCCTCCACGCCATCACACATTGTTACAGTTCCACTTCCCCATTGGCTTTACCACTGTTATGCCTGCTGCCCTGTTCTCATCAAAGTAATCGCACTCAATTGCCTTGTGCCTCCCCTGTCATTGGTCGTTACGTGAAGAAGGCTAAAAAACAGAAATAGATGGCACGTAGGTTAAAAAGCGATAAAAACCGGGCTGTTTGGTGGTACATCCTAGAAGCGATAAAACCCCGGTGCAGGTGACGCAAAGAGACAAAACAGACGAAGCAGTGACTGACAAACAACTTTAATGGCCAGACACAGCCATGGGCGCCGCTAGGATTTGCTCCGGGGGGGGGGGGGCAAACCTACCTCGGCCCGTGTGGGGGGCGGGACATATGGGTGCCGCGAGTGCAGGGCGGGAGTGGAGGTGTTCGGGTATTCCTCTAGCTCTGGATGTCGAATGCGCCCGCAACCATATTGTTTTGGCTCAGTTTTGGCTCAGTAACCCTATGCTTCGGAATTTTTACGTTTTACCTTTTTTTCGGCAATGTCATCACTTGTCCGTGCCAAGCCAAGGCTAGCTCCTGATTTTTTTGTTTCATACTACGTTTGCTGTCGCTACCCCTGCTACCCTTTCCGTCAGCGATTATATAATAGGAGATAAATATCCTTAGTCGGCATAATGTACAGCAGGCCATGCCACTCACCCGTAACTGCTCACATGAAGAGCCAGTCATTTAATTAACGAGGAACAGAAGGTTCGTTACGCACCGCACCAAGCTAACCACGTAAAAAAAGAAAAGAAAGAAAAAGTGATTGTGTTCAAATGACCATGTTAGATGGGCCAGGGAGCCTGGGGCCAGGGGGGGGGGGAGGCAAGCGACGCCCGACTCCTAGTGGCAGCCAATGCCATCATGCTGTAATCACAAAGTTATCACGCAAACAGGAGCACCAACTAAACGCCTCCCAGTAACCAGAATTGCTCCAGCACTTAGTGATTTGGTTTTGGCTAAGGTAGATAGGGCTGCTTCTGGGAGCTTGGGGGGTGGGAGATTTGGGGTTGAATTTATTACTACGTATGTTAATGACTTTTTGGTATGTGTGGGTATGTAAGGAAATGAATCGGGTATACAGGGTTTGTTTGTTGGAGAGGGTTTAGATTTAAAGTTTACTGTGGAAAGGGAAGAAAATGGTCAAATTCAGTACTTGGATCTTCGGATTTCTTCTCGTGGGATTGGAGTATGTTGGGAATATTGGCAGCGATGTGAAAAAAAAACCTTTAACGCCTTTTGAGTCCAATATCTCAAAAACTGTAAAAGCTGGAGTTGCTAAATATTTGATAGAAAACGCTTTGGTGAGGTCGTGTGTTCACAAGGTGGGGTCGAGCTGCATGGAGCAGGTCACTAGGCTTGAGGACGCTGGATATCCTTGGAATATAATCAGTGATGTCGTAAAAAGGTTGGTAAAGGAACCTTGTGATCCTCACGTGCGATGTGAACAGAGAGATTGGAGGGGGGTTGGAGTGATGCCGTATGTTCATCAGGCCACCCATCGCCTAAAAAAGGTAGCCTGTAGGCATGGTGCTGATGTGGTTTTCAAAAGGGGTCATTGGCTCAGGTCTTTGATTGCTAGGGTTAACCGGACAAAAAGAGGGGGTTGTCATGTAAAACACGTAGATCCTTTTGTGACTTGCACTGTTTGTGTTGTTTATTCAATTCCCTTGTCTTGTGGGTGCCAGTATATTGGTCAAACTAAACGTTGTGTTAATGTATGTCTGATGGAACACAGAGCAAGGGGTATGGTAAGCTGGCGGAACGCTTAAGAACCTGTTCCGGGTGCGAGCCGCTGTTCAAAAAACAAAAGTGTTGTTTAAAAGTAATAAGTTAGGTGTTCTTCTTTATAAGGAAGCTTTTTTGATAAAACAGGCTGGAGATAGTTGCATTAGCGTGCCTTCCGTGTTGGTAACGGATACAATTTCAGCAGTTCATTGATAACTAACTCGAATTCTGGTTCCTGCGAGTCGTTTACTTGGTGCTCCTGTTTGCGTGATAACTTTGTGATAATTTTGTGATTACAGCATGATGGCCTTGGCTGCCACTAGGGGTCGGATGTGTGCAGTTGGTGTATTTAAGCTGTGTCTCTGCCATTAAACTTGTTTGTCAGTCAGTGCTTCGTCTGTTTTGTCTCTCTGTGTCCCCTGCACCGGGGTTTTATCGCTTTTAGGATAGATGGCACGAGCACTTTTGGTCTTGCAATGTTTATGCCCCTCAGCGTGCCCACATCACCCATATCACAAGACCGCCCTTGCGTGTTCTTGTTGGAAGCGGAAGGCTGTATTGTGAAAGAAAAATGTGTGTGGCGGTGAAGAAAAGGGTCCCTGTGTAATCTATTTGCTCTGCGCAGGACAGTTTAAACTCTGCAGGTGATACGAAAAATAAAATACATGTGCGTGAGTGTTGTTCCTTTACGCATTAGCGGATGGAGACAATGGTTGACTTGTGATGTAAAGTAATCGAAGTGGATTACTTTTAATGCGTTGATATTACAGCCATCGCCAACCAATAATCGCGGCATGGTCGGCGGGTCCGCGGCGCGCATGCGCGGTGAGTGTAGAAGGAAGGACAGGCTGTGTGGAGAGTGCAACGCGCGACGCCGCCACGGTGGGGGCAAGGGGATAAAACTCGTGAGTTCCTTTGCAGACTAAACTGAGGCGCTGCGAGCTTTTGGCGTTATCAAACGTCATGAAACGTCATCATTCTTACGTTGAAGAGGGAGTTCTCTACTCTCACCAGCCCATTGGCTCCTGCAGCCGCTCCCACGGTATGCGTGCGCACATTGGTCGATTTGAAATTATACACTTTCCGTGGCGCGCGTAAGCTGGTGGCGCCGTGTCGGCGCTGCGGAGTAGCTCGACGTAAAGTTTCGAAATATGGTAGGTGCAGCAGGGGCGCAAGTAAAGCATCCATGCTTGGTACCGCCTTGGATGGGTTTTACTGTGGTTCCATTAACATGTTGTCGATACCGACCCTTTCAAACTCGGAGCCTCTTGGATAGTTCTTCAAGTCAATTCAGTGATAGATAAGTGGAAGGCAGCTCCGCTTCTCTCGCTTGGTGCAATAACGATTCAAGAAGGACCAATACTGTGTTTTTCCGCCATCCACTCGATGACGGGTAATTCAGTTCCTATTCCATTCTACCCCTTTGCATAGCATAGCACCACACCTGTGGCTTTCTTGCTCAGGTATAAGCACTCAACTCATATCTGCTTCAGAAAAGCACCTGCATGGATACAGTAGAATGGATAAGCCACTCTGGGTGGTTGGAACATCATCATTCAGCATAACAGCTGCACAAGTTCATTTGCGACGGGTCAACCAGACGCCTAGGCAAACAGCAAAGGGATATGAACATGTTCTCTGTAATGCTGGATCTGTGAATGTGTGTGCCTGTGCACTCAATATACTGTTGTTCTACTGTGAAGTATTCCACGTCGACGGGTTCAGAAATCCTTGCGTGGGTCCGCCTTGGGTGAATGCTGCGCGAACGAGCGGCGGCGAAAGAAGGCTGCGAGACGGCGCGCCAAACTCAATTGGAGTGAGCTCGAAAGGCTCGTTCGGCTGCAAATGCTGTCTTGAGTTAGCTTTCTGTAGGGTCGTGTGAAAGGTTGTGTGCGTTTGTGACTGCCTGTATAGCGTTGTGAAGGAGTTCGCAAATAGTTTTCAAGTTTTAATGCTAACGCTTTTGCGTCGGATCCACCGATAGATCAACCATGATATTTTTTATTTTTTATTTTTTTACGAACACGGCCATTGGTGACTAATAATTCACAAGGCACAAACTTGAGACAATTTTTAGGTCTTAAGAATGCTATGGTCTTTGTTAACATATCAAGACTGTAGGTTGATATCGATTGGTCGGTTGTCGAATATTTGTCGGTTTATCAATTTTAGATGTGAGTGATGAGCCTGCTCATTTTTTGCCGTTTCTCTCCAGTTTGAAGCGCTGGAAAAGGAGGCGGAAAGGCTCATTATTTCCCACAATCATAAACACTAACTTTTTTCGTGGTTCGAAGTGGAATCTGAACTTTTAAACGGCGGCTCTAAGGGGGTGTCATAGGCTATTGGAAGCAGGCATATTCTGCACTCAATGCTCATTATTTCGAACACACTCGCAATGCAACGCAGGGAGAACAGAACGTTCGCGCTGTTTCGCTATATGCCCTAGTTGTGAGGTGCGTGTAATGAGAAGTTTCACGTCAAAATGATGAATGGATAAGCCGTAATGACAATATATCATCTGCCAATGAATATGACGTATGGAGTTTTTTTTTAATATGTCTCGCTAGGAAACGTATTTGTTGCATTAATAGCATTGTGGAGCGTATAATACAAAATCACATAACAGTGCTATTATAACCGTCCCAGCACTGTTCTAGCTTCTGTTGCGCACGCATCTGAAATCTGATCTACACTGCTCCTCTCGCAGCTGGTACAGCTTCTTGCGGTGACTTCGTAGCCGCTTTGTAAAGTTTCGTTTGCCGAGAGTTGTGTATAATTTGTGCTTTTGGTCACGTTGACTGGCCGATTCTGTTCCTGTTACCATGCATGGCGATATTACCGAAAGCTTCGGCCGCAGAATAGAGGGCCCTGCATGAGCCGACATTTCCGGGCCCGACCCGAGCGTATCGAAGAATGGCACGGCCCGGGCTGAGACCGTCATGTTCTCATTGGGCCCAGCCCGATGGCCCAGTGAATAGAGTCCTGCCCGGGCCGATGACCCGGGCCGATGGCGCGTAGATCCCGGCCTACTATTTCTAACCGTGACGTACGTGTTTCTATAGCGCTTATCAAACAAATTTAAACGTGACCATATAACAAGAGAAGACGCAGCCACAAATATACCAGAACTGTCAGTTTAACATCAGAACAGTACGAGACCAAATCAAATTCTGCTTACTCGCGCTATGCACGGACGTCGCTTTCTATCGCTCAAGCTGTAAACTAGGCTTTGTTCTGAAATAATCCTACTGCACCGTTAACGCGCTCCTTCGGTCCACCCTTGGGCCTGCGGGTTATCCAGCCGGCCTATGAAGGGCAGGCGAGGCACCCAGCGAGCTACGGCAAGGCAGGTAAGAGACTTATGAAGATCCAGAACTCGATCGCCTGTTGGGCATCATCCCCCTGTAAGTCCAACTTGTGCAAATCCACCTGCTGGAAGTTCGCTCGGCGCAACTTGTGCTGATTGTCAGATGGCAGAGGCAAGTGGCCCTGCCCTAACATGGTCCTTTGAACACAGTCACATTTTCTTTCTTTTCTTTTTTTACGTGGTTAGCTTGGTGCGGTGGGGAAACGAACTTTCTCTTCCTCGTTAATATGACTGGCTTTTCATGTGAGCAGTTACAGGTGAGTGGCATGGCGTGCTGTACATTATGCTGACTGAGGATATTTATCTTCCTGAGTACGCAATATCCAGTAGTAGTACAATTAGTACCAGATTACCAATTAGTAGTAATTAGTCCAAAATTAGTACAATAGCCTTGGCACGGACAAGGGATTGCGTTGCCCAGAGACGGCAAACATAACAATTCCGAAGCATAGGGTTACTAAGCCAAAACAATATGGTTGCGGGCGCATTCGACACCCAGAACTAGAGGAATATCCCCTTCCTTGAGCACCAGCCCGAACACCTCTGCTCCCGCCCTGCACTCGTGGCACCCGTAACCCCCCCCCCCCCCCGTCACCTCGGCCGTCATTGGTTTGCCCCCCCCCCCTGGAGAAAATCTCAGCGGCCCCCATGCGTCAGAGGAAAGAGACACGAAGAACACCCACAAAGCAGTGTAAGAGTGCACACAAGCATCAAGCGAGACACCGAAGAAAGAAGCAGATACGTCGTGCTTATACTGACGCCGCGGACATAAACAAGCTACAGGTGGGTCAACCTGCCGTAAAATCAGCGTCAAACAGCGGAGGCTGCCATCTTGTGGAACGCAGTTGCCAGACCCGGAAACCCGAAGTTCGCCAGTTACGCGGCACAAAACGCTGCTGTTGTCTTTGTCATATTTGCTTAAACAAACGAATTTTTTTGAAAAATGATGCAGTAAACAGGTAAAAGTTAGTAATAACTAACCCATGTTGCCTTCGACATTCTTAGCGATTATTGTAACGCTCGCATTGTAACGCATGCACAAGCTAGAATGATAGTTTCGGTTTCGTGGTTGTGGGTTTTTGCGTGCTACATATCTATGATATGCAGGCACATCTGGAACTACATGTTGAGTCAAAGTCTGTCTGAAATGTTTTTGATATATTTGCAAAGGAGGGGGAGGATAGAACGTTCAACACTCCGCATTACAATACTGCTAAGGGTAAAACCTAATTGATAAATGCAGACGTCCAAAGATCACGAAATGTGACCACACCTCGATGGCATAATCCTGATGTTACATATCAATGACTTGATGCTTCCTCTTTTCGTCTATCGTGATTACTCAAGCAGCTCAGTTCTAAGGTACAGCATTGACGAACTCTCACCCTCTTCCTGCACCAAAACGAGTAGCCTACACTAAGCATATATTGGTATGATGGTTGACCACAGTGGGAACAGCATACTTCTGCTCATGGAAAGCAGACTCGATATAGCATATCCCCCCGATTGGAGAAAATCTTCTTCACTGTGATGAGCATACAGGCAAAGCGCATATGTTGCTTTGCAACCACCTGTCATCTGTGCATTTTAGGTTTTCGCATAGAGACAACGCTTTGGAAGTGCACATGTTTTACTGAAGGCACAGTGCGCGTGATTTCAAAGTTCCTCGGAATGACGTGCCATTCAGACACAGGTAACGATCATGGTGCATGACAGAGCTCATGCCAGATATGTTGTACATGTCCGTACATAAACGAATTTTACTTCAAAGCAATAAGTAGTTACGTCCAGCACAGTAATGCCACTATGTGTGCACACATCTTGTGTACACAATGACGGTGTTTCACATTTCACTTCTATCAAGTAGGAAGCGTATGCGTGGAAAAAGTAACAAGCATATGGGTGGGTGAATATGAATTTTGCAAATATTAGTAACGTGTAATACAAACCATTTACTTGTTTTTTACAGCCGCACAGATTTCTGAATTGTATGCATGCCTCAACTTATGTGAAAGCGAAGCAAACAAATTTTGTTAAGAAATCTATAATCAGTGATCTACAACAAAGTAAATTTCATTTGTGCATATGCTTTGTGAACGTAATCACTGTTTCACGTCTTACGTCTAATATAGTTAAAAACGATAAAAGCCCCTGTGCAGGAAAAGACGAGAACGGAACACAAAAAAAGACGACACCATACTGAAATGCCAGCCAAAGAATTTTTATTTCGTGAAACGAAGCCTTAAATACATAAGAACCCTCCTCTCCCCCTTTATTCCCTCTCGTGTTGGACTTCCTGTTTACACCACAAAGATAAATACAGGGGTTACTGACACAGTTACTGCCTGCTTTTTTGATCTCATGCGCCTCTCGAAAGAGAAGGCTACTTTGTTCTTACACCTGAAAAAAATTTTTGGAATTCTGCCTGACATCCCACACATAATGTAAAAACCCCCCGACTCTCGGGAACACGAAGGGACAGACACAAACACGATGTCTTTTCATACAAGTCACACACGTCAAACACGAAGTCAAGTCAAACACAAAGTCAGGTTTGTGTCTGTCTCTTCGTGTTCCCTAGTCTCGGGGTTTTTACATTATGCATCATCTTCACCAGCTCGCTTGCTTCCTAGCCATTTTTTCATTTTCATATCCAAATGTCAGTAAGTGGTCCCCCAATGGACCGTATCTATTAGAGGTATTAGTTGAATGTTCTTTTAAACGGGTGTTGATGCACCTTTCAATTAAAAACAATTGAGAAAACCCCACTGCTTTATCAACTAGCCAAAACACTCGCTCTGTTTATGCAGCTTAATGATTCCTCGATATATACGTTGTCACACTTTCGTGATATAGAGTAAAGTATATGAATACGGCATTCTGCAGCTTCCTTCCCGCGGTCACCAACCAGGCCAAGTTTTAACCGTTTTTCATGTTATATCTAGTCAATCAGGCTTTCTGTTAATTCATGTGAATCACCAACCAATCCTTTTTGACGTTACGTCAATATGCTTGCATATGTTGAGAACTGAAAGGTATATGCTACGTCTGAATATGAATGTCATCAGACTGGACGGTGGGAAAGGTCTTTTACGACACAGCTAAACACACACAGTCCTTAAGCCCCTTTCTTTGAGTGTGGAAGGGGATGACGTGAACGATACGGTAGCAAAAAGAGATGCATGAAAGCGGTTCCACTTCCAAACCAGACTTTTAAGAAAAAAGTTACATGGTTGTTGAAATTGATTCATGGAGTACTTGCGAGGGATTCGAAGTGGTTATGGAACTTGCCTTATCAAATATAACCGATGACCAAATATATATTTGCGAATACATCCAGTCTACCATTATCATACACTGTGTGTTATTATTCCACAACTCAGTCGCAAACATATTTGTAGTTACGAATAGCGTTTGAAACAATTTCCATTGACAAACCTTCGCAACATAACTTTCAGGGTCGTTGCAGAAGAAAATTGTTTCACAAAGCACTTGTGACAGAAAACATTCTTCACTTGCGAAAGCGAAAACGAAGCTGCCTATTTCATGTACTGCCGTTCATTGGCAATCACAAAACCTATTCTGCGCACTAACGAAGAAGTGTTTTAGCAAACAAACGCAGGACGACTGGCATGGTCGTACAAATGTAGTCACTTCTTCGCACAATGTCGTCGTAGAGAGATGCGTCG
Source organism: Ornithodoros turicata (assembly GCF_037126465.1). Taxonomy (NCBI): domain Eukaryota; kingdom Metazoa; phylum Arthropoda; class Arachnida; order Ixodida; family Argasidae; genus Ornithodoros; species Ornithodoros turicata. The sequence goes on along the minus strand of NC_088201.1, from coordinate 198,418,399 downwards.
TAGAGTTACGCTGGACACCTTCTTCTACATCACTCAAAGCAGCCTCAGCTGGCTGGTGAGCATCACAATATTTAACGAACATCACAGTCCACAGACGCAACTGCACAGAACGCACAGGATCGTACGTCCGCGGTGATTGGAAATACCGTGAACACATTCCCACGCCAATTGAGGAGCGACGGCAGCCATAGCTCACGCTGGATTGGATACGGATTGAAGTGGCTATTTTGAGAAATAGCATGCTCGGTGCACATTGTTTGCAGATAATTTCTACTTTCGTACAAATCTAGGTGGCAGATTTTGCGATGTTGGCAACAACCGTCCCTCAATATGGCGATCCCCGTTGTCTTACGCGGGGAAGGGGCTGAAATACATGGCAAGGTGGCGATTTTGGCCCATCTGACAAGCTATGTACGCAAAGAAGCTGTGGCTGTACAGCTTCTTGCAGTCGCCCCGCACATTGGTGAGATTGCTTCGTTGGATTGGGGATATACAAAGAAGGAACACAAGGATGTCTTCTGCTTTGATTTTAAGTGATGTGCAACACTCACTACTTTGCTTGTCCTCCATGTCGATCGTTCCGCAACTGATCAGACTGTATCCCCTTGTACCTGGCAGAAAGAAGAAATCACTCAAGGCATGCTCATCCCTCACGAACACGACTATATGCTAGTTCCATCTAAAATCGAACAATCCGGTACGCTTGATGTCTCGAATGAACGGGAAAAAACATATGTTGAAGCCATCGGTGAGTTAAAGTGACTATCGCATCCGTCCCGGTCGATTCCTAAACTGTAGTGCCTTTTTACTCCGCGTTCATCCCTGATAATAACGCCGAAAACCCTCCGCGAATTGGCAGCGTCGTTCCTGTGTAGTTTGATATAAAACTTGGCAAGAGCAGACGACGCATTCCTGGATTCCCTCTCTGGAAACGTCACATGGACGAGGCCAATCACTGCGCGCCCTTTGACATGGAGGATACCAATCACGGAACGGCCGGAGGGACCTTGGTAGCCTTGGCAACCGGCCGACAGGCGGGCGGGCGGGCGAGGCGGAATGGGGACGGCGTCTTCTCTGTTACCGGCTCGCGGAATGTTGTTTCTGGTTAACGTTGAACGTGTTCGTACAGCTAGGAGCGTAACGCCGTACTTCACGTAACATGGTTACGTCTGCACTCACACTGGTAAGCGAAAGTCAGCCCCCGTATTTACCGAGGACTTTTCACTTAGTATAGTGCGATGCGAACGCCAAGCAGACGATCTCGGAGACAATCGCCAGCGCTGCGCTCCCATTCGTGCGCCTGGCTTACGTCATCATCCTGTTGGCTGCAGATGAAATGCGGACCTTTAAAACTCGTTTACTTAATATGTAAGCTGTTCTCGGAAGAGAAATTTGGCAAAGCTGACTCTGAAGCGGTGAGGAACATTACCCTATCGGTATCATACATACGTTCCCGGATGCGATAGTCCCTTTAAGAGAAATAAACGCTTTCGGAATTATCTGCACTGTGCTGTTCGGTGGGTGTTGGTGGTGGTGGCGAAAGGGCTCACCGTTGTTGGCTTCACTGAGGTGGACAACGCACGGCTGACGCCGTAGGGGAGCTGCGCGATTCGAGAAATAGGAAAGGGGCAAAAACGTCGCGCGCTTGTTTCAGCGCTCCCTACAAGGCTAGTTATTGTCCCATCCTAGTAATATTTTGATCTGGCTTTAGACCACCTAGGGCACAATAGCCTCCTGAATTGGCAGTGCTGTGTCGGCAGAGCCTATTGTGCCCTAGGTGGTATAAAGCCAGATCAATAAATTACTACTATTCCACGAGAAATAGCCTTGTAGGAAGGCTCAAACGTGCGCGCGACGACATCGTCCTCTAAGAAGCAGTTTTTTTTTCTCCTCTCCTATTTCCCGAACCGCACAGTGCAGAGAATTCGAAAGCGTTTATTTCTCCTAACCCACCGATGGCTTCAACACATATATTTTTCCCCTTCATTCGAGACATCAAGTGTACTGGATTTTTCGATTTGAGATGGAACAACTGGTACACACACACACACACACACACACACACACACCGTCCAAAAATCGTGGCCCGACCCCCACAGACTTTGACAATTTTTTTTCACTATTTTGTATTGTTGAATTATGCATGTCAGAAAAATATTTCAGCCGAATTCCACGCGGCTTTCACGCGAGGCGGCGTCAAAGTCTGCGGGAGGGCCAAAAAGTAGGGCGCCTTGAATGGCTTCTCCGCAGGGAACGGCTCAAGCTATTTATTTATCACTTCCAGATCAGGAAGCACGGCCCCTTACTTCTAAGTGAAAAAATTCGGATGACAACGTGTATTTAAGGCGCGCCACAGGCTGTAACTGTTGCGTTTTTGTCGCATGTTTGGCATTTTTTCCCCGTTCACTGGAAGCACGCACAAGTATGAAATGTGATGTCCTGATAGATGTGGACATGTTTAATGTGTAGAAAAAATTTCATTCCTTCAGTTAAAGAAGAAGACCGCAAAATATTGCGGGCAATATGCAAATTTTCGAAAATTGCCAATATCCGAAGGAATAAAAGGTGAAGTTGCCATCGTGATACAGGCACTGTGTTGTGAAAGTGGCCATGGAGCATCCATCTACGTCAGTGAATGTTGGTGACAGTCCAATTTGTTCATTTGGTCCCGATGAGTCCAGTTCCCCTCCAACAAAGTTCACTGAACTGAGTAAATAGCATCAGTACCTTATTTCTGCCCGAGGAAAGCGCGCCTCTTTCTCAATCACTGCCGTTTGCAAGAACCACCATGCGCTCTTCGTGCGAAGGTACACCTTAAAAATGGCATGCAAGTGTTGCGTCGACCCCCTTGGACAGCACAGGAAGAGAGTGCGCGGAACTAAAATAATATCGTCAACGCTAGCAAAGAACACAGCAAGGCTTGGGCTAATTCCTGGAGAGAGATTGTGTCCCAAATGTTACATGCGCTGTGCATGAAGCACCAGTCTGAAACTTCTAGTGAGACGGAGCCACTGTCCAGCCCAGGTCGTGAACTGGCGATCGCAGATCAGGACACACTGCAGTCGTTCAACGAGTCACTGGAACTTCTTGGTTGAGACGGAAAAGAGCTCTACCCCAGAGACAGAAGTATGCACAGGAGAAGCTCCGTAGGATAGAGTGCAAAGCCAGGAAAGCCCTTGAAACTTCGTTGGGCATACCGATGGCATCCACTTCAGGAGAGTCATGCCCTATAACCGCGGAAGATTATGAATCCCTGCTTCAGGAGCTGAGGAAGAAATATTCAGCTGAACAGAGCCAATCAAGAAAGGTCATGATCCTAACGTTGGCTCCATGGTCGTGGTCGAGGCAACAAACAATGCAGTTTTTTGGAACTTCGGAACGTCTTGTTCGCCTAGCACGAGAAATTAAAAACACGATGGGCGTCCTGAACGAGCCAACTTTAGGGAGAGGAAGGGTTCCGTTGTCTCTTGTGACAAAGGAATCAATTGAGAAGTTTTACCAATATGACTCATATCCTACTACATGCCAGGACAAAACGATGTCCTCAAGGGTCATCAGAAGAGGCTCATGCTTACGGGTTTGAAGGAAGCCTTTCTCATATGGAAGTCAAGCAGCCCAACTCTAGAAGCTGGATTTTCTACATTTGCTTCCTTGAGGCCTCCCTGGTGCGTGCTTGTTGGAGACCCAGGAACGCATTTAGTCTGTGTGTGCTCTGACAATCAAAACGTGAATATGATGCTTCATGCTGCGGGAATCCAGGAAAACTACAAAGACCTTTTGCGGCTAATGGTCTGTGCCTCGACAAGGAAGGATGCTTGGACGACTCACCCAGTGCCCGCTGTTGGAACCTCTACGCGCCAAACTCACTCATAAGTTCGGCCACGCTGATGAGTTTCAGGACACCATCACATTTCAGCAGTGGGTACCTGGCGATAGAGCATCACTTCAAACAGTACTTTTTCCCATACAGGAATTTTCCGAGAAGCTGATTCCTGAACTAAATTCACTAAAGAGACATCACTTCGTCAGCTCGTCGCAGTCGGCTTACTTGCGACAACTCAAGGCTGACCTTCCCGTCAGTGAAGCGATTGTTCAACTGGATTATTCAGAAAAATACTCCTTTCTGGCACAAAATTCACCACTGTCGTTCTACTGGAATACTTCCCAGGCCACTGTGCATTCCGTTGTGGTGTATTTTCGCTGTCAATCTGGCCCAACCACGCATTTGTCTTACGTCATTAATTCTGAATCCCTGACACACGACAACGCTTCTCTACACTTGTAGCAAAAGAAGTTCCTCCAGCATTTCCTACCCGCTCACGCATACATCAAAAAGTTGCCTTATTTCTCGGATGGCGCTGCTTCTCAATATAAGAACAAAACGAATTTTGTGAACCTTTGCTTTCATGAAGAGGATTTTGGAATATCGGCAACAAGGAACTTTTTGGTACGCCCACGGGAAAGGTGCATGCGATGGGATTGGTGGAACTGTTAAGCGGCTGGCGGCAAAGGCGAGTCTCCAGAGGCCTTTTGATCGTCCGGTATTGAATCCACGGCATTTTCTTTGGGCTGACGAAAGCCTTCAGAGCATACTGGCCATATGGGTGTCCTTTGGAGATGTATCGGCGGAGCAGGCTGCGTTGCAGGATAGCTATGAAATAGCGCGAGCTATTCCTGGAACACGAGAACTTCATTACTTTGAAGCCGTCTCAACTAACACAGTGAAGGTACGTGTGATATCAGCATCCACCGAAGAAAAACTTCACACTTCACTACACCAAGTACAAGCAAGCGCACCTTAGTACGTCAGGAAAGACTATATCACACGTGCTGGTTGTCCATTAACTGTGTATATGCAAATGTCAATGTTTTCTGTGTACTTTGTGTGTGACAAAACACTGTGTGTGTTCTGTGTCCCATATTATATCAAGATTACTTTGAATCTGTCACGGTTTGCGTGCTTATTCTCAGAGAGAGAAAGAGAGGCAACGCAAAAGCGTACCTGATTGTATTACCCTTTAGCTGATTGATTGCGGGGAGGCAATTTTAGTGTCGCGTTAAGAATTTCTACCCAGATGCTCAGACAATATCAAAATCAGCGCGTCTCGGACAAATGAACAAACAGCGGTAGCGTTTTAAGTCTTTTCAAGTTGAAGAGGGCGGGCGCGGGGAGCGTGGGCCCGCTCGCATCTGAGACAGAGATTTGGAAAATTATTACAAAAAAAAATAAAAGTACCCTGGAGATTTTTTATATTTTCAAGTGAACAGGCTGAGCTTCATTTTAGCATTGACGGTATGTCGGTATCACGATGGCAACTTCACCTTTTATTCCTTCAAATATTGACAATTTTCGAAAATTTGCATATTGCTCGCTATATTTCGCAGCCTTGTCCTTTAACTGAAGGAATGAAACGTTTTCTACACATTAACCATGTCCACATCTATCAGGACACCTAATTTCATACTTGCTTCCAGTGAACGGGGAAAAAATGCCAAACATGCGACTAAAACGCAACAGTTATAGCCTGTGGCGCGCCTTAAATACACGTTGCCATCCGAATTTTTTTTTACTTAGAACTAAGGGGTAGTGCTTCCTGATCAGTCTGGAAGTGACAAATCTCAAATAGCTTGAGCCGTTCCCTGCGGAGAAGCCATTAAACGCACCCTACTTTTTGGCCCTCCTGCAGACTTTGGCGCCGCCTCGCGTGAAAGCCGCGTGGAATTCGGCTGAAATATTTTTCTGACATCCATAATTCAATGATACGAAGTAGTAAAAAAAAAATTGTCAAAGTCCGTGGGGGTCGGCCTACGATTTCGGGATGGTTCTTGTGGAATGACCCAACAGCACGCGAGTAGCGGGTAGCGATGAAATAATACCTAAACATCAAGCGAGTTAGTGAGTGGAATTGAGTGAGTGCAACTTACTCCACTCCCTTATGTAAAGCCTGCAAGGGCATTTAAGATGAAATGACATGAAAGAAAGAAAGAAAGAAAGAAAGAAACGAACGAACGAACGAACGAACGAACGAACGAACGAACGAACGAACGAACGAACGAACGAACGAACGAACGAACGAACGAACGAACGAACGAACGAACGAACGAACGAACGAACGAACGAACGAACGAACGAACGAACGAACGAACGAACGAACGAACGAACGAACGAACGAACGAACGAACGAACGAACGAACGAACGAACGAACGAACGAACGAACGAACGAACGAACGAACGAACGAACGAACGAACGAACGAACGAACGAACGAACGAACGAACGAACGAACGAACGAACGAACGAACGAACGAACGAACGAACGAACGAACGAACGAACGAACGAACGAACGAACGAACGAACGAACGAACGAACGAACGAACGAACGAACGAACGAACGAACGAACGAACGAACGAACGAACGAACGAACGAACGAACGAACGAACGAACGAACGAACGAACGAACGAACGAACGAACGAACGAACGAACGAACGAACGAACGAACGAACGAACGAACGAACGAACGAACGAACGAACGAACGAACGAACGAACGAACGAACGAACGAACGAACGAACGAACGAACGAACGAACGAACGAACGAACGAACGAAAGAAAGAAAGAAAGAAAGAAAGACCCATGAAGAGGCAAAATGCGCTTTCCAGGCGCGCTACTGTATTCAGCATTTTGTGCCCACTCGGGGAAATCTTGGCGTTGCTACCTTTAGCGTCAACAAATGAAGCATGTCACGATTAAGTGCGTCGCGTAGCGAAGTAGTAGCAGCGAAATGATATCTGTCGTTCTTTGTTGCGGCTTTGAGAATGTTCGTGACATTGAATAGCACGTCCGTGCCAGAAACATTGCAAAAGGACAGAAGCTTTTCGAGTCTGGGCACGTTCACCACATACAAGAAGAAGCTTTCGGTGCAGAGCCCGCTTGCACGAAACAATCCTCGGTACGGTCCTCAATGCTTGCCTTCCTCAAGCATTTCGTTCCTCAACTGAGGAATTTATGGGTTGCAGCAGAAAGTGGCTTGCACGAACGCTTTGAGAGATGTCCTAATTTGAGTGGATCTTGCTAGGAACTTCCCGCAGGCTGATATTGGCGAAACGGCCTCCAAAAGCTCCTCCTCCAAAAACACTGCGTCATTTGGCGTTTAGACCAACCAGCGATCGCTCTGAGCGGCACTGTCACCTGCTTCTGACATCGCCCTATAGAATTTTGCAAATCCACAAGAGCAAGCGATTGTTCCATTTTCACTATTATACACGTATTTGTACTTTTTGTAAATAAATGAACCTCACCTTACCCACCCCGAAGAACACACACGGTCCTCAGGATGTCCCCACAGTGCCATCGTGTCCTCGTCCTTCGATGTCTGTCCCCAGAGTGTCCTGAGGATGACACTCGCGGATTGTCCGTGAAGGGTCATGCAGGTACGTCATGTGCCCGCCCCTAGTGGACGCTTGACGGACGAGAATATTACTTTATTTTCAGTTTACCTGCTAAGACTCCCCAAATATTGAGTGACACATTTGTTTTGTTTTTCGGGCCAATCCTAGAGGTTCAATGACATTTTCCAGAAAAAGAAAAAGAAAGCAAACATTTCTCCACCAAAAGGGGTGACTGTCTATGACATGGAGCATTTATCGTGGAAAAGGCAAAAGCGCGATCCTGACGCACTGTTTCTGACTTTCGAATGCCATACCCCTATGCCTCAAACGAACAGAAGTAAAAAACATGGACTTCGTTGTAAGGGAGAGTTGATACTTCAAGCAATTCCCCTCTTCAATATTGTTTTTTTTTTTCTGTAATCGAATTAAACTCTGACAGCTCACCGTTTGTGCTGAGTGCGAGGCTAGCAAGACTATCGGATTCACAGAAGGTTTGTAACACGTAATAAATAGTATCTGTTTTCTTTTCGGAATAGGAGCTTCGGTACCTTCTCAAAGTGAATTTCTCAGACTTTGTGACTCGGTGTGCCTGGCAAGGTTTTTTTGTTGAGCATTTATATTTCTCCTCTTGCTTTTTATTGAGCCCTGCTCATTGTCCGTTGGGGAAAGACGAACAGCTAGACATCATAGCGGCAGCTTATCAAGACAAATGAACAGTAATAAGTGAAACAGAATGTAGTGGTCCCAGACAAAAACAAATAGGGTACAGTAAAAGGAATCTAGAGTTTGTCCCTGATGTGCCATCGCACTGTCCTAAAATTGTCATTAAGGATGGCCTGTGAACATTCTGAGTATACTGTGGGGACGCGGTATAGTGCCAAATTGACACATTGAGGACGATTTGAGGATCAAATGTGACCCTCCTGAGGACGTCACCCCGTCCGTGAATGATGCGCTTAGGCTATCCCAAGGATGTCAATGTGTTCTTGGGGACTGCCTCTTCCGTGTGTCTCACTGTTCAGGAGAAGGTCATTCCAAACAGGTAAGTAGCAAAACGACGATAAATCCAGAGACACGGAACAGATAAAAAGACAACACGACACGTTCTCAACGCAATCTTGCGTTATTATATACATTGGTTTTATATTGGGTTCCGTTTCATTTGCAGTGGAAGTGACATAAAGACATTCACACAGTCCTACATTACAATCTACCTGTACGAGAAGCATGACCTCCACCACTGGAGTTATCAAATGTAGCAAGAACAACTTCATGCAGTAGATGAGACAATTAAATGTAGAACGACGAATAGAGCACCACACGACAGGCCGTCGCTTCGTGTACGTTGATGATGTCACCGGCTGTGATAAAAAGTTTCCAGTAGCCAGGAACTGCAGTGTCAGCAGCATTTGTAGCGACGACGGGAGGGACTGGCTCCGACGGGTCGCAGGCTGGATGTCGGGAGCAACGAGGGATGTTATGAAAAGTATTCCATCCCTCGTAAACCGGAACCGCCGTTGCAGCTCACCTTCATCTAGATATATAGTCCAAATGATTTTGACGGTCTCTGTAGACTCGCGGCCGCGACAACGAGAGCGCAAGACGATGACGACCTCGGGGCCTCAACGCTATGCATGTTAGCGCTAGCGTAAAGGACGGTAGAAACAGCGGTGAGAGAGCTAGTAGCTCCCTCAGCCCTTTCGGCGCCACCGTCCTACCTTCCTCATGGCTACGATCCTCAACTTGGTTCGCGCAAGTCACTTTTCCGCTTGAGGACATCACAGACGAAGGAAAGTGCCGAGGAGCGTCCCGGAGTGACCTCAAAGTGTTTCGTGGAAGCAGGCCCAGTCTCTACAGTGCACGGGAAGTGCGTCGCCCAAACAAGCAAACTAACAGAACAGTAACTTTTATCGTTACAAATTACAAATTACCGTTACATTAAAGTAATTCGTTACTTTGAGACCTACTTTTGATATATGAGAGGAAAAGTACAAACAGAAGCGCACTTTAAGCTGCAAGGTGCAGATAATGCGATAAGGATTTTTTGTTGTTGTTTTTGGGAAGGCACAGCACGCATTTGAACAAGGTGTTGGTACTGTCCTTTCTCTCCACTGCTCTGAGAACGCCAGATAACTCACACCACTGCGACAAGTCATTGTAAATCGTCGACACTATTGTGACATCGAGAGTGCTCCGTACAAGACTAACAGGAGCTCGTCAGTGCCCAAGAGTTGCAATAGGTTATCAGGGTCAAGAGTTCTGTGTTCTTTGCGTATGTCGTCTAGTCAGAAAGACAAAACGTATCCCAGTTGGGGCTTCCACACATGACTTCTCACGTTCATGGCACATCCTACAGTTCGACATACTGTATATACAGGACGGATTACGGAATCCTAGATATAAGACGGCTGTCGTGGAATTTGCAGAGGGCAGTTTTGTCTTCCCCAACCACGTGGGTACTTTGGTTTCGAAGTAATCGATGACTTGGAGACACTACTCCTGACACCCCTTGTTACAAAAAGGCAAAAAGGCAAAAAGGACCCATGGCTTCAGTTTAAAGTTCTAACAAGACTAACTGCTTAGACAGTGTAGCTTCATTAAATCCGTGCGGTCGGCTACGTTCAAGCCCTGTCAGAAAAAGTGCGTTATAAAAATACACTAAAGGCTCTAGAAAGAACGAATAAATGTTTTTACTTCCCTAATCATATTACCAGCTTTATTATATTGTTATTTTAGTGATGTAAACTTCGCGAATCCTAACACCAGCTTTATTATATTGTGATTTCAGTTATGTATCGAAGTGTCGACGATACAGTACTGAGTATCTGTATCGAAAATCAATTTCGGTTCTGTATCTTGTATCGGTATCAGAAATACAATTTTTGAGGGTATCGAGTATCGGCATCGAAGATACTTTTTAGAAGTATCTTGCCCAGCCCTGATTCTGTCACAGCGGTGCTTTCCGGTGTACCAGTGGCGCATGCAGTGGCTTGGCAGCCACCATGCTTGTACTAGGAACAACTCCAAGTTGTGTAGTTGTTGCTGTCACGCTGTTTAATATACCTGTACACTCACACTTGTACACTTGTATACTCGTACCCTTCCCTGTGCGATGCAAGCACGCCTTTTTGTGTCCGCATAAGGGAACCTATAGTTCCAAGAAGCGAGTGAGCGAGTTTGCACGCCCTCTTGCTTGGAGCGCGCATGCAGGGTAAAGGAGAAGCGTGGCCGGTCACTTTTGCGAAAAGTATGTGAATGCATCTCTCGATCTTATATATCACTCAATTCCTCCTTGTGTGCTTGGGAACGTTGAGCAGTAGTGCTTGTGCCCAAGAGTTGTCGTTCCGGATTTATGAAATATATTTATGTATTTGCATTTCGGTGTTGGCTCCGCCAAAGGGATGAAACTCGCGAGTTCCTTTGCGGACTAAAGTGAGTCTCCGCGAGCTTTTCGCGTCACCAAAGGTCATGAAATGTCAAAATTTTTAAATCGAAGCGCGACTTGTCTGCCGTCACTCTGCAGCCAGCCCATTCGCTCCTGCGGCCGCTCCGCCGGTATGCGAGCGCTCATTGGTCGGTTTGAAATTATGAACCTTCCATGGCGCGCGAAAGCGTGTGGCGCCGTGTCGGCAGGGGCGCGAAGCTGTAGTAGAAATCTATTGTAGCTGAAAATTTACGTGACCTCCGGAGCTGGACCAATGACTGAGGACTAGCCACCCTATTTTTTTTCTTTTTTGATTATGTAGCGAATGACGTAAATCGTGTGTCATCCGTGTTTCTCTCACTACTTTCCTCCTCTCTGCTCCTCTTCCCCGTCTTCTTTTGTTGGTCCTTTTTTTTTCTTCCATGCACTGTTTTTTTTTTGTGTGTTTGTCGGAATGCATTGGGAGTTACAGGAATACGACGGAGCCTTGGTTGTTTTTGTCACATGAAGTATTTTATTGTGCGACATACGGTTATGCAAGACGTACACAGGATGACATTAATATTGCTCCAGAATTTGCTTGAAGAAGCCTGATAAAGTCGGAGTGCCTCTGGAAGGGACTGCTACTGGGAACTGGATCTCAGTGGCTGCAAGATGAAAAAAAATTGGTATCAGATATACAGTTATGCATGTGAAAGTTGAATGCAAATAGAAAGAACAAAGGTGCTAATGAACGCGAAAAATAAGAACGGTGGTAGGGTTGTGAGAAGATCGCAGCCGTGGGGTGTGATGAGCGACCTTAGTACAAAAAATACCTTTTATTGCGCTACTTCACAATGATATATTCAGACCGATTAGCCTGGCAATCTTGGCTTGGGCGCTACGTACTGAATAGCTACTAAGTCAACGCTTCGGACGAAACTTGTCGAGCGAAATCACCAAGAATCAGACTTACAGTAGCGTCATACCTTTATACAGTACGACGTGAACGCGTATTTAATCATAACGTTTAGATGATATTGTTTCTCGAAAAGAAATATAGTCTACCATCGTATCTGCAAAGCTACGCTGTCTGCCTCGGTCACCGCGAATTCCGGTAACTGTTAGGCAACTTATTCACAATACACGAAGTGAATGCGGTGTTGTAAGGCAACAAGCAAGACAAATGACTTACCTCTCGGCAGTCGTTGACCAGGTATCGGGTACGAGGCGTTCGGACGCTCGAATAGCTTCTACACCAAGAAGCAGAGCACAAATGTTGCGCAGGCATCTTCCTTGGAAGCTGTGACTGTTCGAGGACACTCACATGACATAGCTTGCGTTTTTAAACAGGAAAAATCAGAACTGATAGTTCAACAAAACCGCTGTACAACACAAGCCGTCTGAAGCGGACGCCGGCGACTCCGTGGACGCCGGTTCCAACCGGCACAGCCGCCGCACTGTCGCCTCTTCGAGCGCTCGCGAACAAATTTGAGAACGACCAATCATCGCTCAGAAAACGAATCCATCCTCATGGGAACCAATCAGTAATCACTAGCCACCGGGTGTATCCATGACGTTCAATTTATGACGTTTTCTGACGTCCGATGACATGAAACGCATGAAGCGCCTTACTTTATCCCGCAAAGGAACCGGCTAGTTTGGGGCCCTTCGTGTCGGCGTTGCCGGAGCAGCTCGCCGTAAAGTTTCGAAATATGATCGGTGCAGCGGGGACGCACGCGAAGCGTCTTTGCCGGTGCGCTGCCCCCCTCCACAAGAAGAAGGAGGGCGACTGAGGGGGCCCAGCTAACTAGCCACGGAGGGCGAGGTGGGGAACTGTATTGGGATGGCAGGGTGTCAAGCTCGCTGTTTGTTCTCTGCTTTGCCATCCACGGCACGGTGCGCCCACTACACTCATGTTTGACGCCTCTGGTATGTCCGTCGGCGCGGTGCTGCAGCAGCAGAAGGGCGCAGCATGGTGCCCCATAGTTTTCTTCTCGAAGGCCCTCAAACCTACCGAGCAGCGCTACAGCACTTTTGGCCACGAGTTATTGGACGCGTACCTCGAGGCCAGCATTTCTGTTTCTTCGACATCGGACATCGACCGACATCGGATGCAGTGCGGCTGACCTTGTGTACGGCTGTGCACTGCATCTCCCAGCCGACTTCTTCGTGCCGCCTTCCCCCAACCCGTCAACATGCCTTTACCTGGACTGCCTTCATCGTCTTTTCGACAAAATTCGTCCCGTTGCCACCCGCGCTTCCTCTACCCGCCGTGTTCACGTCTCCCAAGACCTGTTATCCGCAACGCACGGCTTTCTGCGCACGGATGTCGCTCACGCCGCCCTACACTGGCCGCCCACATCCCGTCCTCGGCCGCCAGGGCAAGAACTTACGCATCTCTATCAACGGCGGAGAACACGTGGTTGCCGTCGACACGTTAAAGCCGGCCTATAGACCTAGCTGCCGTCCATTCCTACAGCACCGATTCCTCCGACTGGCACCGTTTCCCTCCAACGCTTGCTATCCCGGCATCAACCAACCCTTCCCCTTTATGCCCGAAGCCCATCAAGAGACACGTCACGTGGACCTACAGCTTCAAGCGGAGAGTAGTGGAGGGCGGGGGCATGTAGCAGTCGACGGAAATTGACGACGGGCGCCGCCATGGTCGTTTCGTCACGACACGTATCTCGCGCATGATTTTCCATCGAGCGCGCGTATCATGGTCATTCATTCTGTTGTGGCCTGGCTGCTCCATTAAACACTTCTTCACATTGCTTCACACTCTGAGCCCTGCATCATTATATAATTACTTATAAAACGGCAGAATTTACTGATCGATAAAGTATGTATCACACGTCAAAGTAGAGTAAATAATCTTACGTCTCTCGTTAGTCGTAAACTGTAATGCTGCAGCGATCTTTCTTTGACGCATTACTATTTTACACGCGGACCTTTAACCTCGTAAACGAACGAAAAGTAAATGAACAGAGAAGGAAACAGAAAAAGAATAAATATGCTGTAGCGCCTCTTCGCAGATTATTTTGATCGTTTGTTTTTTTCTTCCTATCGGAATTCTACCTCGAATGGGTATATACACGTCAGGCTGGGCATCTATAAGTTGGCTGGGTCGTCGGCTGTGGGTACACAATATACCATTTTTGATGCACCGCTATCTGCAAAAATTATATATCAGTACGTCACATATATGATATATCTGTATAGAAAAAAATAACACAGGAACAACTGATTGCAGATAAATAGGTAAAACTAGGTCGTTTGTTGGCGAAATTAGCAAATAACTATAACGACATGCTAGGGCGGCACTTCAAAGTGCGGTCGACGTCTCGGCAGTGAGAGTATGGTGAGTTAGAATGAATGGTGTGCTGAACGACGACTGAAACCAGGTCGTGACGACGGGCCTGCCGATAGGTGGCTACCAAGGGCCCGACCCGCTGCCGCTTCTTGCGCCCTGACGGCCATGTGACCCCATGTGCAAAGATCACCTGGGAGCGCCAGGGGGTTCGGGGGGTCTGGCAGATACAGGGGGGGGGGAGAAAAAAATGTGGGCGTGCTGATACGTCACGCTTCGGAGATATGATTACGACGGACGGTCGAGTTCGGGTTTCGGAATGTTGTGGTAAACGCAGTGTTTCAATGCCTTTCGATTCCTTCTTGGGATAATTGGGAGATAATTTTCTTCGAAGGATAAGGAATACCTCTTGTTCTGCTACATCGCTTCTGCACGAAATCCCCTAATTAAAGAGGATAATTAATGAATTTTAGGTAATTAGTGACCTTGTAGCTACAAACTTTCTTCGAGGGAATGTTCGCCTAGCCATATATAACTCAAACAAAAAATCAAGAAATAAATAAAAGGGAGGAATGGAGTGGACTTTCACTGCTGTAATATATCATGGAGCCAAGCTTGTACAAGATACTAAAAAAAAAACGTATTCAAGTCAAGGTACTAAATACTGCCTTTTAAAAGTATTTGTAAGATACCAAGTTACTCCCAAAAACACTTAAGGCAAAGTAACTTGAGCAGAGTATTTTTGTTATGTACAATTCTGTCTGAAGCGCTCACATGTTTTGTGAGATAGCACATAGGCATTCCATTCCAGTCTCCTTGGGTATATCACACAGATACGTTATGTATAGATGAATGTATTTGGAAGTGCCTTTGATAGTCATAAACGTATACAGTCGGACCTCGTTTTATGAACCCTCGATATACGAATTCCCTCAACTTACGAACGGCTCCACAGGGAACCAAACTTTTTCCGTGTATTTTGACCTCGTTTTACGAACCCTCGATATCCGAACTATGAACGGATTCTGAGGGAACGGACCCAAAGTAGCCAAGCCATTCTGACCTCGATATACGAACGGGCGTTATGAACGTACAGAGGACAGGCCAATGGACCGGAGGATAATGAAAGTTCCTCAGTACATGCTGCCAAGGTCAAACATACAATGTCCCAACGCCACCAAGTTCCACAAACATGATTCACCATTTCCTGAAAGAATAATTCGGGCGTTTACACCCGAACGGTTGTGAGTTTGGACCAGGTCTCCGAGATGGAAACATCTTGCCATTCTAAAAGAAGGCGTTCAGTCCTGACAGCCGGTGACAAGCGTGATATTTGCCGTTGGAAACAGTCTCATCCGCGCGCGATACGGTACTTTGAGGGCCGGGTGGATGAGTCAAGTGTCAGACTTCTGTCATCTCTTCTAAACACGATAGACCCTGCAGAAAGTACACTGTAAACTTTTTCACACCTTTAAAGGTGTGCGCTATGAACATTCAACCTGGTTGGGTAACATTGCATCTCCAGGATGATATTTTACAAAATTTGGAAAGCATTACTAAAGATCAAGTGTCAGTGCAAATCTTGCTTTCATTATGTCTTGGATATCGTAGGTACGAGCTAATGCATATATGCATCGCTATCGATAATCGAGCACGCGCAAGTGTCTACAATAGTGTTGAACAATGTTGAGATGTTGCAAGACTGAATTTTTGGAGGACAGACAACACTCGAGTAAAGAAAATTTGTGCGAAACCGTGCTCCATTATTATGTTACCAAAATTACACCTAAAAAGGCGTGCGCCATGCACGTTGTTACACCTTTAAAGGTGTGAAAAGATTTAGAGTGTATGGTGCAAAGCACAATTACGCAGTATTTTCAAAAATAAAACTTATTCAAATCAATTTCCCATGCTTTTGTGGGGTATTTGTGCACTGCACACCTCGGACCTCGATTTACGAATACCTCGATTTACGAACGATTTTCTGAGAAACGAAGGGTGTTCGTAAAGCGAGGTTTGACTGTATTTCAGGTAGTTTGCACTCACAGCAGAGTACATACTCGTCTGCTGCTTGTCTGTATATGCCTTGACCCACTTGAAACATTCAAAGAAAAGTATCTCAGCTTATCTTCCTTTTTGAGACATGGTGGAAGGCTGCTAAAAATTTGGCTGCAGGATTTTTTTACATGCCATTGTTGTACAACCCAACATGATGCGCTTGTCGTATAATGCAATGATACATTGGTGCACAATGTAGAAAGTTTTTGGGCGCGACAGACTCACCATTATGATACACGCTCTGAAAGCCACACAAATATTTCCATACTCACGCTGAAATTTTGTTTAAGACGACGCCATTTCCGAAAACAGCGCCATGTACTAATAGATGCGGGGCATTGGGAAAATCAGTCAGACACCTAAGCCAATTCTTGACATCAAATTATGCAAGCTGAAGTACATCTCCTTATTTACCCCATAACATGTAATCGCGTCGTTTGGCAAGAAAAAGTCGGGGTGTACTATGTATTTGTCGCGAACATCGTACTAGACGTAGTGGAAGGTGAGATCCTGCTTAGACAGAAAGTCACATCATGTAGGAACACTCTGTCTCTTTTATACCTTCGTCGTAGAGGCAATGGTACGATTTCAGAACAGGGTTTATACATTATGTCACTGCTCTCCCCCTTTTCCGGCTTTTCGCGATGCAACAAGCTTTCTATTTCACAGTTGATATATAATCAGAATGAATCAGCTGGACTAGAAAGCATACCATGCTTTCTAGTGCAGCTGTTCTGCCGCCCAAATTTTGGAAGATTGCTGTAGCAGAACCAACAATCCCAAACAGGGTCAAGTCCGGGCCACTCCGCGAACAAACCTGCGGCGGCCTTCTTGGTGTTGGGGGTCACTATGCGTTAGAATGTTAAGTGCCCTTTTATGGTAACATGGCATGCCGGGACAGGGAGGTAACCTGGGTTCGAATCTCGGAGAAAGCTGTGCTGTCTGAGACTGGGCTTTGCTCATACACTTTAAGACAAATGTCAGCACAGTTGCCTATGAAGTCTGTCCAGAACGCCCCCCCCCGCTCCGTTCGAGCAGCATGTGCCGCCAGACAAGCAGCCAGATCGCTCGGAAGTGTCCACCACCTGTTATGCTACGCAGACTGTGTATACCGTCCTATTTTGATACAGCATTTAGGGTTACCCCCCCCCCCCCCCCCCTCCGTAATCTCACTAATCTTTCTCATTTCTAGAAAGACATCGTCTCGTGATACATGCCGAGCGCCGCTGCTATTTTCATCTTCGTTCTTAAGGAAAAGTTTTGTGTGTCCGCTGCAAACGACGCTGCTCCATAAATTTGACTTTTTCAGAAATTCAACCACCAGTATTGTTGTCTGACTACCCGCACTTTCACGCGTTTAGCTGGTGAATATTCGGGGAACAAGGACACTGTAATGCTTATTTTATTACAGTTTTTATCTTGTCGTTCCTACTTTTGCAACGCTCGTCCATTGCTTGCTATTGAATACTGGCATTCAACGAACCAGTCATATATAAAGAAATTTTATTGGCCTTATTTGATGGTGTGTACAATAAAAAAGCGCGGGATGTACACATGTAGGCAGTAAGGGCTAAAACAATGAGTGGGTTCCCCAAACACACTTCCTTCGGTTCTTACATAGAGTCTAATTTCTAGAAAATACCGAGCAACAAGCAGTAGTTATGATGTGACTGTGAACAGCAGGCACATCGCCGAAGTTCTCTCCACTTGTACGTACACCAGCTAAGGGGTGCAGAACAGGATGAATAGAAAAGCAAACGAAACGTCGGGTGGCTTATCGTTAAGGGATAACAAGTGAAGATAATGCCGCATGCTTAGATGTAATTTATATCGTATCAAATACAATGTGGTTTAGTACATATGATCGCGGTATTTGATTAGGCAATCGTGTTTAAAGCACTGCGCGGTCCTACGTTTGTCACCGGTCAGTGTCCGAAGCGACGAAGGTTTATCTGACCCCTGATTAAACTGTCGAAAGCTCTTTATCCGCACACTTGGTGCGCTTCCCTATACTTATCAAGGCCACTTACCGGCCTAATAAAACGCGAATGAATACGCATCACAAACTCCGACCAGGTTCGATAATTCTTGCACTGCGCACGAGACCAATGCTGTGCTCTAACTTGTGAATCACTGAGGGAAACGGTTTCTGAAAACTGTGCGAAATTAGAAAATATAACATCCAACGATTTGTTGCTGCTGACTTCTCTATTGAAACCGTGCTGTCTCGGCTCATACCGTGAGGTCCTGTAGTGGCCCTTCCCTTGCCTTTGATACACAATCCTGGCATACGTGTGCCTGGACGCGGTCCTTATGCGATAGCCGATTTCGAATGCGAGAAAACAAGCGCAGTTAAATTGCAAGGAATAGCAATTGCACATCGTCTAACCAAGTCTACGCGTACTTTGCAATCAGTGATTTATGGAGGCCCCCTTACTAAAACCCTCAATTGTTTGGCGTCAGGTTGTGGATTCGGTTCCGGCTGAGGAGGCTATCAGCTTTTCGGCGCAGCGAGCGAACGCCCAACGCATTGCCAATGCTACTGGAAGGGTTCACCGAAGCGCAAAGATCGCTCAAGTCGGAGCGAGAATACGGCGATATGCACAGACCGACCACTGTTGCATCGCTTATCATCATTGTTGTAAGCAACAAACTATCATTTGCAAGGGAGTCAGAGATAACCTCAGCAAGCAAAGACCTTGCACTGAGCTCGTATGCCTTGAAAAACCATCAATCGACACTGTTCCGTTTCTCGACCGGCGCGGTGCGAACCTCCGCATTTCACGGAAAGGGCATGTGATACCAAACAGAAGAGTGCCTCGGATCCCCACAAAAATCCTTCCGCAAGGCGCGCAGCGAGCTTCAGCGCATCCATGTAAACAATCGCACGTGGTCGGGTGCCACGGCCGCGACCAAGCGCTCGCATGCATTGGATAGGCCGGTAAGCACACCAGTCATTCTAGCTCACCGTAGTGACTGGGAGGTACCCGGGTTCGAATCCCGGTGCCGGCTGTGCTGTCTGGGGTTTTTCCTGGGTTTTCCTCAGACGCTTTCAGACATATGTCGGCACAGTTCCCTTAGAAGTCGGCCCAGGACGCACATTCCCCCAGGGCGTGAGTCGTGACGTTGCCCACATACGTGAGGCCGACAACGGCAAGCCCTATCATGACCACCACCACCACCGTAGTGACAACATCTATATATGTTACTTATAGTTCAGCAGATGAATATTTACCGAGAGTTCAACAGCATTGCCCTCCTAGACTTCTCCCTTTTGCTTCTATATATGATATTGATGATATTAACTGATCCTTCATCAATAAACTGCTGAACAATTGTCTTAAGAATACTTACAAGGGGGAAAAGGTACAGTACCATACCATACCATACCATTTGTCGCACGCGAGTCGTTTAGACGTCTTGATACAGATTGCATGGCCATGTATGGAACTTCAAGGCCTTGTATGTAACGAGTAGTAGACCATATGTTTTTAGAACATATAATTTGCGAGGAAACCTACACACACTGACTTGACAGAACAATAAAACAAAATTTAATGTGACGTTTCGATGCCTCTTTGGGCATCATCATCAGCATAAGACAAGCAATGGAACGCTATCGGAGTTACGTTTATAGCTTAGTCATGACCTTGTAGCAAACAGGTAGCGGCCCGTTGTGAGTGTTACATGTGTTATCATCATGGTGAATATGCCAAGATTCCAAAAATATTCGTACCCCCCCCTCATCTATGTTAGTGTGCCACGGCCTTTGCATTCCTAAAGTCGAAAGAATATATCTCAAAGGCCCTGTGCCGCACATGGAAAAATCTGGCGTTGAATATAGGCTGGAATGTGAACAATGCAGTGCTTTCTACGTAGGAGAAACTGGACGAAAGGAAGCCAAGAGATTAAAAGAGCATCGGCAACAGGTAGTCTAAACCACCGGCAGTGAACCATCGACAGAACTTGTCGAGCATGTGTTAAAAATACATCGTTCTCGCGACTTTCGCAATTCAAAGGCGGCGGCATACGAACATAGATTGTAGTGGGAGGGGGGAGGAGAAAACTTTTTTCGAATCTTGGCAGGATGACTGTGACGAAAGCGCACGTAACAGTCACAAAGGGCCGCTGCCTGATTGCTACAAGGTCATGACTAAGCTCGTACAAG
Source organism: Ornithodoros turicata (assembly GCF_037126465.1). NCBI lineage: Eukaryota > Metazoa > Arthropoda > Arachnida > Ixodida > Argasidae > Ornithodoros > Ornithodoros turicata. Next base: position 198,398,066 of record NC_088201.1, on the reverse strand, counting down.
CTACCCAAGCAGCACAATGCACTGAAAGTCGAGTATAATAGGGGTGGACGGGTAGGTGGAAGGCCTTGAACAGACTCGTGAAACTAAAGAACATTGATAAGACACATATACCGTCCACCCCTATTGCACTCGACTTTCGGTACATTGTGCTGTTTGGGTAGTACAAGCTAGTACAACTCGGACAACGTACCGTTTCTTGTTTTATACTGATGATGGTGCCTCATGAGCAGAGGTCGGCATTTCGACCCGAAAGAACTCAGGATCAGGATCATCTGATAAGGCGAGCGTGAGGCTGAAGCCGACCCACACTCAGGCTCAGGCTGATATGGCGCGTGATCGCTGTGCACCATGAGCGCGATACTGAATCGCACTCATCCTGGTGCCACTGTTTATCGCAATCAGAACGTCGAACGAATGAGTTGATCCTGCATGCAGCGATCATCATGAGGGTGATTGCATTAGTGCGATCACGATATCAGGCAAAGGCCGTCCGTGTGATATCTAGGCTTTATCGCACTCACGCAATCACCATGTAGTTGCGCTGTTGGCACATGGCACCTGGCACGCAGCAAAGGCAGAGAGGGTGTGAATTTCCTCTTGTGATTATGCTTTCGGGCCAAAAATAGGTAAATCAAAGATCGCAATGGCAATAAAAAGCTGTTCGAGCCTGGGTGTGGGTCCTTTGGACACTGGTTGTGCAGGCAACAGGTGTTGCGCCACTGCTGCAGCGAAGAATCATGTCTGATCGCGTTGACGAGCTCTACACCATGGGTGACTTCACTTTCCCCGATTGGCTGCGGGACGACTTCAAATATATCGGCAGCTCTAGTGACGGCGAGAAAACATTTATGATGTCTTCACTGCAACACGCGAAAGATTGGAAAGAGAAGAGCAGTGGGGAATTTCAGGGCTGTGGATCTTTCCACAGCCCTCGGCATCCACGGTGTCCTTGATACCACGTTCCTGGTGCCTGAAGTTCGGCAGACGTCTGAACTTGATGAGTATCTTGCGGAGGAACATGGCGAGCAAGATGTCTATACCTTTTGGAAACACGACACATATCATAATCTGGGTCGTCTAGCGGAGGTCTGCCTTGGCATTCCGGCCACTGCCGGTGGCGTCGAACGCCTTTTATCGGTGGCAGGTGTAATGCAAAGGGCGCGACAATCGTCACTTCTCCTGACTACAGAGGAAAAAGTCATCCTCGTGGCGGAAAGCGTGAAGGTGCCAAAAGCGCATAAAGCCCTTAGAAATTCGACGACGCAGCTGAATAAATAATTGGTATTAGAAGCACACTGTAGGCTACCGATTATGACAGATTTCCTAACCGTAGTGGCCATTGGCCCTCTCGTCACCAGTATGTGTACATGCCGAAGCAAAGTGCGACAAGCGGAAAAGGACACACACCACCACATGCCGGCATTGCAATATTCTAGCATCGTGACAACAGACATTTGGTCAACTGGCAACAGGTTCACAACGACACTGTGATCGGCGAAGACGAGATACGAAAAATCAGAGACGATGGAGCATGATAGCAACAGCTAAGAAAGCATCCAAAGACGAGCGTTATGCAAATATCGCCTCTTGTATTTGAACTTTGTGGGCAGGGGCATGTTAAGGGTAGACAGCAGTGAAGCAGGGCATCAAACATAACATCAAACTAATCGGAATGCGACTGAACACATGGCGTTGCGAGCGCGCCCAGGAAGTGCGCGCTTCCCAATAGTTTGCGCTTTTGCAGAACAACACAGTCGCGGTGATGAGCGCGATTACGCAATAATCGCGCTCAGGGCAAACAGCCTGATCGCAGTCAGATTATAATTCCCATGAGTGCCTGCAGAGGCGCGGTATCGTTATCGCAATACAGGAATCACGAGGTGCGTTCTTTTCGCTTGCACCTCCTTGCACCGAGCAAACCGGTTCGGAGGGTGCAGCACCTTTTCATTCTTTTCGTCCCCTCCTCGGCGCACTCTTGCCCCGCCCGCGTTCTTTTCGTAGTTCCCTCTGCCCCAGTTTCACGTTGAACTCAAAAACCTCTGCACCTTCCCGTACGTGGGTGAAGAAGTGTGGAAGCAGAAGACATCGTGAAATGGCTGCGACGTCGGTCTTCGAAATCTGGCCCCTGCTCGACGGGTAGAACTCGGAGGCCTCGTACATGTCGGCAAGTTGCTGGACACGGCCTTCAAGACAGTCGGAACAAACGTTTGTACTCGAATTCCAGGTACCTCGGCACGACAGTTTCACAATACAGAGGAATTGGACAGCGTTCATGCCTCTCGAGAACTTCGATTGTAGCACAAACCAAGCGCGATTCATAACACTCGTCTGCTGAGTCCGAATCAACTAGCTCCAGAAAGGCCGCCAGACTCGCGTTACACGCCATTACCGTCACAAGAGCCAGAAGAATGTGGGACTGCGCGTACGAACAAAACTCCACGCTCTACGAAAACTCAAAACTACGCAGCTACAGCCCCGCTTCGTAGCAGACGACAGTGCCCCCCCTTCCGGCGCACAATTCCATTCTTTTCAAGGGTTTAGTCCCTTTGCACCTTTCACTAAAATGGTTTTCGCGGTGTTCCCAACCCAGAAAACCGGGGATTTAGGTACAGCACTTTTTTTTTCCCGAAAAGAACCCACTTACGAAATACAGATTACTGCCGTGAGCGCGATCGCGATCACCACAGGTTTTCCTGATGTTATTTCAACGCGCCGTGATCGTCACAAGGGCACTTCAATGACGATTGTAATCACAGCCACACTTATCGCTTTGGTGATCGTGATGGCGGTTATTGTGGGTTATCGCGATCATGCGTGATTTCGCCGAGGTCTGCTAAGCAGGCATCGAAACGTTCTTTTTTTTTTTTTTGTTGCGTTAAGTCATTTTGTGTAAGTTTCCTGATGACGTCCCCTGGCTTCTAGCCGGCAACGCCTTCAACAAATAATTTACCAACAGTCTTACAGTCAGTGGAAATCTTACGTTTCACGTTTTGTTTTCATCGTTTTATTTATTTTTTTTTCGTGTCGGAAATAGCAGATCTATTTAGAGAAACGTTTCTTTACACTGAAATAATGTAAAACCCTTCCCTAGAATGCTGACTCAATGCTGTCTCGGGTGGAACGTAGACTCTGGAGATTGAGTGGGTGGCAGTACGGATCACTCTTTTATTTCGACGTAGATACAGTAGCACAATTGGATGTACCGTTCTAAGTTGTGGGCCTTCCCTCGTCCCTAGCTCTATGTTCTTTTCTTTTGTCATATTTTGTGAAACCTGAGTGCGGCTCCCGTGAACGACGTGCCACAGCAGAGTGTTGGAACAATAGCTCTGATCTCAAGTGTTCCGTTATCGAAATGTTTGCGACTTATGTCCAAAGATAAGATATGAGGTACTCGGTTGTATGCTACGAACTAAGAGGAACAGAAGACTGCGTATGATCGGTTTTCGAGACCGTGTTTGCGCAACACTGGCGAGCTTGTTCGCTGCCTAGAATATTTATTACGGACATGAATATATATACCTAGAGTCACTAAATAAGCTTATAGCTAATAGCTTATTTAGTGACTCTATATATACCCTATTACCTCAATAGAATGATAATCCACCTGACTCATTCTCCAGAAGACCAGACTGGCCTACGTCGTGACAGACACTACTCAATACCATATTACACAGAAAAACTTTATATAACATGGCGAATTACACCTGGTCGGTTTCACGTCAGTTCAGGCAGGGAGGTCCCATCGACCTCTTGGATTTTCATTATTTTTTTATATTTAGAAGCTCATCGTACATGATGACCAACAGCTGTAAAATGAATAATTTCTATGGAATAGTTTTCGCGCAAAAGAATCCAGAAAATTCGACCCTGAATTGGAGTGTTTCAGTTTTGCCCTGTTTGCACGCGTATATATCCTGAGTCTTAAAAGATACTGCAATGAAATTTTTTAATACTTTAGTAGGCCTACAGGCCGGCAGTCCAAGCGCAAATTTTGGTGCTCAGGAGCAACGCTTTATGATATAAAAATGGCGAACATGCTCTCTCGTGCGGTTTGTTCCAACTTCGACGCGTGATTTCTCTGACTGTAGATATCCCTCATTGCCCTATTCGGTATCATTTCACTCAGCTTTTAATGCTCTTTCATCTGGTATATATATCGTGCGTATACCCCCTACAGTTATCTGCTGAAACAGGCAAACGTTATATTTCGAAAAAACGAGGATTTTGAGCGTCCGTTTTTCGAAAAGGCCCCTTTTTATTACCATGTTAGGCCTTTCATCTTACGTAAAAACATCCTGCTTCAAAAGACACACACTGGCGATTAGCCCGTTAAAACGCGGCTCTTGTCTGCGTGCGTACTTGTCGGAGCTCGGTTGCTGGTACCGTGGGATGGCGGGCCTCCTGTCGATGTCGTACAAGAAAGGGACAACTTTGTGTAATCAAAAGTGGTAGTTTATGTCGATATATTTACAAGACTCCGAAAAAGCAGTATTTTGCAATGACAGCGACAAATGATTTTACTAATTTTCTATGAAAACGTCAGTCTCCTGCACTCACTGTCCACAGTACTAGCTATAAATGTTTCTCGGCCTAGACTTTCCGGTGTCTTGCCTTGCCACGCATGCGAACCCTGTATGTCACTTTGATGCGGTATAGGTTTACCCATTGTTTTTTCTTTTGCTTTCTAAAAGAAGCCACGTCCTCAGCCCGTACATGGAGTAAATGGACGCGCGTTAGGTGTTTTGGCAAGCACGTACATCTTGTGACTCTAAGATGACGTCTCGCTCCGTTGAACGCAAGTTAGGTGTCATGGCATGGTGCTTGATTCCTGCCACATCGATCCTGTGCACCGATCCTTTCACACGCACTTTTGTCGTGGCCTGTTCCTGAACAGCCATGTCGCGCTCGCAAAAGTAGATTTGGAGAGCTGATAGAGCCTATGCCGATTTTTAAAATGGCTCGCCGCTCCATCTGACACGTAAATCATTAGCTGCAAGAGGAACATTCTCGTCAAGACATTCTTCAATAGCTATGGAAGCTAACAGTGACTGTGCTGAATCGTGACAGAAGTCTTCGCTCACCACACCAAAACTGTGCGTTTCATTGCCAGCTGTTACCACACATGTGAATATGGAAATCTGTTTTCCGCAGTGGCACGCTTGTATTTCGCTAGGCATGGCTACTGTCCAGTTTTGAGCGAAATCGAAGTGCATTAGGTGAGTCTCCCGTATGACTCTGCTCTGAACGTATCTAATGTTACTATGACAAATGCGAGAACCCGCCCACTTCCCTAGCTCTGAGAAGAAATTACACGCACAGCACACACGCACGCACAGCACATGCATTTCGTGCTAAAAGCCCTCTGCATAACTTAAAAATATCGTAAAATGAAGTAAAGCAAGCTTCGCAGGAACTTGCGGGAACCCTGGAAAAAAGCAATTCCTAGCTCGATATTTATTTGTGCAGTATTGGTATGACCGTGTACGGAGCTTGCAAGAGTGAGGTTTTACCTTCGCTGACCATTAAGTTTGACCTAGCCTTTGAAATACGGCTTTACGGCAACGTAGGATTTCATTATGATGCTTTGTTGGAGATCACTAGCTCCCAGAAGTGAATTATTTCTTCAGCAGGACGTCAAAAGTTTGCCTACGAATAGCTCAGGTAAGGCTACGGCCAGACACCCTTGCTCAAACAAAGGGAGCACCGACACGAGGCCCGCTACCCGCGGTACAGGCAGCCGGGCTCCGACACGTACGCACGCAGACTAGGGCCGCGCTTTAACGCGGCAATCGCCAGTGTACGTCTTTTGAAGCAGAATTTTTTAACGTAAGATGGAATGTCTAACATCGGGCCATGTCCTGGCAAAATATAAAAGAAATAAAAAGGGGCCTTCTCGAGAAACAGACGCTCAAAATCCTTGTTTTTTCGAAATATACCTTGACATTTGCCTGTCTCAGCAGATACCTGTAGGGGGTACACGCACGATATATATACCAGACTAAAGAGCATTAAAGGCTGAGTGAAGTGATACCAAATAGGGTAGCGAGGAATATCTACAGTCAGAGAAATAACCCGTCGAATTTGGAACAAAACCGCACGAGAGAGCATGTTCGCCATATTTTATACCACAGAGCATTGCTCTTGCGCGCCAAAATTTGCGTTCGGACTACTGGCCTGGAGGCATACTACAGCATAAAAAAAATTGACCGCAGTATCTTTTAAGACTCGGGAGATATACGCGTGCAAACACGGCAAAACTGAAACACTCGAATTCCCGGGCCGGATTTTCTGGATTTTTTTTGCGTGAAAAATATTTTGTATAAATTATTCATTTTACCGCTGTTGGTCATCATGTACGATGAGCTTCTGAATATAAAAAAAAATATAATCCAAGAGGTCGATGGGACCTCCCTGCCTGAGCTGACGTGAAACCGGCCACCTGAACAATTCAAGCTCAAACCGCGTCGCAACATCCCACCACGTAACCATAATTTATTCTTTGTTGATATTGAAATTGACTGAAGATATATATATTTGGTGTTCGTTGGAGATAATCGTCTTTATCGAGGTTCCTTAAAATCGTGGGGCGAAATCACGAATCTACAGTGTGCTACAAATAATAATGCAACGGGTGACGTGGATCAAAAACAAAGGAAAGGATAACTGCGTCAGGGTCAGGATTTTATATTTGACTGGCGGCTGTTTAATGGCGTAAACTGGCGCAGAATCTGGTCGTCACGTGATTGTAATGCACGCCTCTTTAATCAGCAGCTGCCCTTCCAAACACATTGTTGCACATAGCCATACAATTTAAGAAACACAAGTAGCTGTGGGTATCAGTGGAGACAAACAACTGACCTGACGTCCGTCGCTGAGCTTCTATGGCTCTGAAACATGCCCAGCAGTGTACTACGGTAAATCTCCCTGACTATGGCCAGTGAACTGACCCTACTCATCAAAGACTTTTGAAAATACATCTTTTTAGCCTTCAGTGAACAAATATCCCAGATAGTTCTCACTTCACTGGTTGTCAAAGTAACAGATATATTTAGTCAAGGAGTTTGCAAGCAGTGACAAACGGGCTCGACGCTATATTGCATTTACACTTTTTTTCTTGATAGAGATTATGCTGCACTATGCATACAACTTCTGGAGTGTGTCTGTGATCTGTCGCAAATTCCATCAGAAATCGCAACGAAAAAAAAAAACTATATATACAGGCGGTTCTACTGACCATTTCGAGCGATGTGAATCAATCTTGAAATGAAGGAAGCGTTTATTTTACACACTCATGAATCCGGTTTTTGGAACAACTGGAACTTACAGAACATTGTTTGGAGCAGAATGTCACGAATCCGCGAGGATAGCTAAGATGGTGCCGGCTTCACATGTAGCACTCCACTTGGACGAACGATCTGTCATTATGTAGATTTCGAACCCCGAAAAAAACATGGGACATCCTTTCAACCATCCACGGGGTTGCAAAGGAAAGATTTGTAATATATAATTCACACGCTTTCAGCTGGACACAAGCGAATAGTAAAAGCCCACAAAACGGTGCACGACTATTGCACGTCTTTTTGGAGAACAGAACAAAAAAAAAAAAAGAAGAAAGAAAACATACAAAATGAAGCCTGCCCACTCACTGTCATTAACTCTGACGGCGGTAACCCCAGTCACCACCATCTGTGCTGTGGAACTCAAATGGAACCTGTACGATAGCATCAACCAGCCAGAAATATATATTCGCCATCAACCAAATAAACTACAGGGAATTTCGTATCCCTTACATATTTCGTCTATGGGAGTATGCAGATCAAGCACGTTTGAAGTTTTTGCCAACGACTTCTTTATTATTATCCAGTTGTTTCATCCCATGCAGCTTTGAGGATGGTTGAAAGAATGACTCAGGTCATTCTGAGGCCCAAAGCCTACCAAATCATAGTTTTCAGGATATTTAATGCTTCAAAGCGCACATGTGTGGTTCAATTTCAATACGATTTCAATAGAATGTAGCACGTTTTCAATACATGAATTGAATAAGCCAAGTTTATGAGCAATATAACTGCTGAATGTGAAGCTTGCACGATTCTAGCTATTGTCTCAACCTCAAATGTCAAAACCAAAGTAAATACGGTATATTTCTGTAATTAAACAAAATCGCATTACTCAGTGTGATAAAGAAACAAGAAATGTTTTTATGAATCCATTCACAAAAGTGATGGTGTGGAACAAGGAAGCGCTTTTATTAATTTATTTATTTATTTCGTAGCGATTTCTGACCCTAGTAGTGATGGCAGACTTATACATCTTTAGAGGCAAAGTATATGAACAGGAACGGGTTTAGGGGTCTCCTGAGGTAGTGTCAAGTGAGGATTATTATATAGGAAAGAATACTGACAAAATATATGTGAAACGGAATGGAACCGAAGCCATATATTATTGCATCCAAAACGCAACAAAGTGACTAAATTCATGGTGCGCCTTGGCTGGTCAAATTCAAAACGACGAAGGCTTGAGCGCAACGACCGCAAGTTAACTGTCTGATCCCGTGTTCATTAACACCGACGGCTTCTAACCCATGTCACTAGGAAACTTCTGCTCTGCTTACCTATGACAAATGGTGGACGCATCTCGTTATCTATGGACACAAGGCGCGACCATTTCGATAACCGCTGCTGGGACCTGTCAGGCACTCCAGACAGTGGGCAGTCACCCGAGCCCTCCTGCGTTACCTGAAGGACACTGGGCTGCTGAGCAGCCTTTGAGCCTTGAGCCACCCCATTAGCCACCCCATGGTCCCCTGCCACCTTTTCGTTTCATTTTTTGCTTCTTTTTCCTCTTTTCCTCTTTCATTCTTTTTTTTTCTTTTGGGAATAGCAAGTCGGCCCTTTGCCTGTCTGACCTTTCCGTCTTTCTTTATCTTTGATAAAGATATCCCCCCCCCCATTTCGATAACGTTCTAGCCCACAGCTATCGTTTCAGAGCCTGACTGTAGACCGCTTCTGTGTCATGCTCACGAAAGAACCCTATTGAACATTCGATTCCGACCGCATAAAAGAAATAATGCTAAGGCACTGTCAAACTCGGAAAGATACTTAGGCGGCCCCTAATATCTTTTTTTTTTTTTCAAGAAGATCCCTGCACTTGACCAATAGAACAACTCGAGGACTTTTTCGCCGATTTAGCTCTATTGAAGCATTGCGAAAAATCACAAACGCGTTGAGTACGCTGCCACACCCCTGGACTTCACACAGGCCACTAAGTAATACACAAACATTACACAAAATAGAAAAGAAATATAAAACCCCACTATTATTTTCAATAACGTAATCACAGAGGAGGGGCCACCAATGATATTAATGGGAACAGTGCCGGCATCTTTTCTGCATGTTTATGCATATACGGCGAAATCTGTTTTATCTGTGTACAGAAAAAGCGGTGTTTATTAGATGTATAGAAATCCAATGAACCGGTAAGAAATGATGGAGGGAACTGCCTCAGCCAGAAAGCCGCGGATATTTCAAACAGAGACTGTTCTGAAGAAGAGACTCTTTATGTTAGGGTGACTAAAAAGATCGTCATTTAGCATCTCTATTCTATGTTGTAACAATAGGAAATGTTTACCGTAAAATTGTGAATTACATTTAGAATACAAATTCGATCATGGTATGTACCGAAAAGTATGTCGTTCGGAAAAATCGTCCGACCAAATTGAGTTCCAAATCTGCAGAGCGGTGCAAAAATAAGGTAATCGTTGTCGTTTCTCAAAAAGAAAAGCATGAAACAATATATAATTTTGTCTAGCTATATTCCGAAGCAACAGACAACTGACTCGTGTATTTCAGAATTGCTTGAAACTGATGACGACGGAGCGAGGATGCGGTGCTAAACCTGCACAAAATATGTTAGATTTCTTAGCAATAGATGAGCAAGGGTATTTTAATTTGATAGATAATTTAATTAGTTCCACCGGGTAAAATTTCTCAAAAAGAAACAAAATGTGTTCCCCAAAATTAAGCACCCTGTGTACAACTCAGACAAAAGAAAAAACAACAAATCCTATGACATCCTTCCGACCATCCTCAATGTTGCAAAAACAGAGAACGAAACAAAGCAACAAAGACAAAACGAGATTGAGCACGTCACATTGTATTCCTTTATGCGTGAAAGCAATATAATTATAATATACAACGTAATAATATATAAAAAAAAACGAAATGATATGCGCGTGAGCTTAGGCCCCATTGGGACTATAGGGGTGAAGCCCGTTTTACTTCTTTCTGTAAAAACAGAGGTAAGTTACACACACATGCTCACTGCATTTACCTTAACGATTGTCTGTCACCATCAGAATGATTTGTACGTTGGAACCACAATGGAAGCTCGGAGACAGTGTTAACAATCTGTTACCATCGAATTTAGAGACCTTTTTCAGAAACTGTTTCGATAGGCCCTCCCCAGGTGGCGCCGATGGCGCGCCGCCATTCAACGCCTTTACCTTGCGTCTCCGCATATTGCTGCGACATTGTTCTTTCGTGGTGTCTTTCGTAGTTTTATGACTCGCACGCGTACATGAAATGTCGAGAGGTGAATTTATAGCAGAGAAGACGTACTCAGTCGTAGGGTGCAGCCACTACGAGGCGTTATGAAAGCGTGAAACTATTCCGATGTGATTCGCACGTCCCACTGCTGCACATAGACTGTCCGTGCCTTGTGCAGTTTTCGATGCACACATTGCCTCCGGATAAAGAAAATAAAGATCTGCGCAAACGGTGGACCCGAAACCTTCAGAAAAAGGATTAAAATCCTGGAAAGTCGGCTCGGGTAAGCAATTCGCAGTTTGTAACTTGTTCTGGCTGGTGGCACCTTCCTGTATCTTCTTAGTTATGCTCGCTTCATTTTCCTGATGACCGGCCCGCGGAAGCAAAACGGTACCCGACACTTCGTTTGTCAACCCTAGTAGGTAATCTACCTAGTCATTTGTTTCGCTAAAATTATCTGTGCATTGCGACTCTTATTCATTTGGTCTCACCAAACCAGCCATATTCCTATTATCAATGATGGCCAGTAGTTAACTACCTGATTGTTGTTACTACAACTACTTGCAGAAATGTAGTGGCAACTACTGATTAAACAACTATTTTAAGCAGTTAACTAAGTTTGGTTACTGAAGGCGCCAACTACTTCCGATTTTGCCGCAAGCTTTACGGCACGACTGTGCTTCCGCCTTTCACCTTCAGCTACTTGTTTGATGAGAACGGAGGTGCACAGCAATTATGTCATGCATGTGTACTAAATCCACAATCGCCATCACAAGCACGAGCACGCATAAAAATAGCTGCGACAGCGGCTGTTTCTTGGCCGCGAGCCCGTCGCGCCATCTGTGGCTGTTGTTGCTATGCTTACTCGAATGATCGACGTGGCGGGGGCGCGGAGGCGGTGGAGAGGGCGTACGGCGTACTGTTGAGGGCATTTCGGAAGGCGGTGGTGGGAGGAGAGACCAGTGATTTCCCCAGAAATTCACTGTGGGGGGGGGGGGGTATGTTTGGTGAAGGTTCCACTTACAGAATTTTTCTTAGACACGGAAAGACTCGTGGCACAATGGTGACATATCTGCACAGCTTTCCCGTTTTATTTGTACGTGTTATTACGTTAGAACACAGTACAGTATAATGCAGATTCATTATGAACGCCATTTCAACATTAAGATGCATAATCACACGACCGACAAAGAAAAAAGATTAGCACCTTGTCTCACAATGCTCAATGAATACCTAGCAACCAACGGTGAAAACCTTAGACGAAAAACGCAGAATAGCTTGCGCAAATGGTTCTTGATGATACACATTGAGTTGCCCGCATTGAGTGCCCGCACCCATTTTTGCTCCTATATGCGAGCAATATATGCATTGAACAGTCACTTACAAATGATTTTGGACAAATGCATGGTACGATCATCTGCATGACTGGTCCTACCTCCCAAGTTTGACAGTACACGATGTAATTGGCTGCGCTGGACTCACTACCAGAACGTGTTGGTGGCTGAGCTGGGTAGGGTCACCTAAGAAATTTCAGGGAGGGGGGGGGGTGTTGCAAAAATGCAGGGAGGGTGTACACTCCTCCCCTGGAGGGGGTGTAGGGAAATCTCTGGGAGAGACCCATGAAGGCGCAGGTGTTTCGTTCGTACCGAGAGTGTTCGAGGGAATGCAGGGTCAGGGAACTGACGAACTAAGCAGCTGAATGCTAAATCGCCAGTTGGGAGAACGAGTTGGAGGTCAGGAGTGAGATACGGGTATCGAAGCGGCAGTGGGCGGTGTAGTAGTGTAGTCACTGCGCTGTTCGGTTCAGAGAGGATCGCCAACGCCGTTTTGTTGTTTGCAGTCGTGCCTCTCGCTGTGTCGCTGTCATGTCGCCGTATGACGGAGGGTGCCTTATGGTGCCACCATGGCTAGTTGACCGCAAAGTCTGACACTGATGAGTCTTTGGATGACTTGCAGTACAGGGCCAGTGTGTGTGTGTGTATGTTCCTTTTTTAGTATCTGTATGAGTCGGCATTCCACCAGATAGCAGCGACGTTGTGCTCATGAGCTGCAATACCAGTATGACGTCAGCAAAACTGTGATGTCACTGGTTCATGAACGAATCATACGAATGGGTCAGTAAAGTGAATTTATCGAAATGAGCCGGTTCACCAAAATGAGTCTGACTTCCCATCACTAGCACTCGTTTCAATTTGCCAAATAGCGGCATGGCACCAGTAAACGCCAATTTGCCACTAAAAGAGACGGCATAAGTTAGTATACTTTCAGGAGCTGAAAGTGCGAAAGGAAAATTTGCGAGTGCGTCCCAACTTTCGTGCTTCTTGTGGAAGCATTTCCGAGCACACATACAATAAATGTAGCCAGAGAAAATTTGCTTTTGATGCCAGGAACTACTTTTTGTTCTCTCCAAGGCGATCTCTTCTACGCCGCATCGTGACACGTTTTGAATGGAGCAGAGGAGAGGAACGGCACTACCGTCGAAAGTTCGAGCTGCTTGTACCAGAAAGCGACAAGAAAAGTTGATGGTTTCGGTATACCCCGTGTATCAATACATGTGTTTCACATATCGCGTTTCAATATACCCCTGGTACGTCGAAGAGAGGGTACCTAGCGCAGTGTACTTTGTAGCGTCTCTGACCGGCAATCACAGGGTATGGGTTCGTATCTCACTGCTGGTGACTTTCCCTCAATGACATCCTTCAATTGAAATATGCAAATGGGCGTTGTGATGCATGCGTTGTATTCGTCCTTCTACACCATCTCTTCCAGGACAGCGCGAGACAACAACGCAAAATAGAGACCAGTTTCCCTGAAGCATGTAGTCCAGAGCTTCGAAAAAGAAATTTCACCAGGCGGAAATATCTCACCCCCATTAGAAAAAAATGCAGTGCTGTCACTTTCCCTCATAGAGATCATATGGGTGACCCCACTAGAGAACGGGCTTGACGAGCCGGCAATGGGATCGTCCTAACCCGGCCTGTGACCTCCACTGTGCAGTTATCCGAGGGTCATGGGCAGTGTTAGTGGACGAATCTTGGTAGCCCATCTACGGTGCAGGTGCCCCTTTGCAAGAGCAATCCTGGGAAGTCACGTGCACAACAGAAAGGGCCTAACGCGCCCATGGAGGAAGCGATGGCCAGCGAAGGAAGCGAGGCAAGCCCTGCAGATTGCTGTACGTACGTGTAGACCTTCTGGGTGTGTGTAGAATTGAGCAGTGCTACCGGTGTCATAGACAAATTGTTGGAACCCATATCTTGTCAGTGAGGTCTTCTACAGAATCGGCGAATCTTTGAATTCCAGCGACACGTATGTACATGTGTACCGCCTATGACCTGTCCAAGTGACGTTCATATACTCCAGTAGGGAATATAGCGCTCATTTCGGAGGGCAACAGCAATCCGGAAATGACTACACACAATTAACCCCCATTCATATACTATTCTTTTCTTTCCTCTTTTTTTTGCGTTAGCGCCGCGAAGCAACTATGAATATGAGAGGGGTACAGACGTGGACTAATGGAGAGAGGGCAGCGGTAAAGAGTTGGAACAGAGGGTTGGTATGTGTCCTGGGCAGACTTCAGGGGGAACTGTGCCGGCATTCCTGTGGAAAGTCTTGGGAAAAACCAGGGAAAACCTGAGACATCACAGCCGGTGGTATTGGATTCGAACCCCCTTCTCCCAGTCTTCTTCACGACCTTGGCTACCACCAAGCAGCGGGGAGCCGTATCCCGCTCGGCCATGCCGCTGGACCCGTGCTATTATGCAAGCCAACGGTTACCGGAAGTGTACAAAATCGAAGCTACCTGCCATTCCTTGCTGCGGCTTGTCGAGTTTCTGTTATAATAAACTGACATAATGACGGCATCACACAAGCAAGTGGAAAATATTAATTGCTTATTTGTATAACAAATGTGTATCAGTGTGTAGCATGCCGAAATTAGATAACAAGCGACGATTTTTTCGGAAGGACGCAAGTCAAGTTTAGCGGATGGCGGCTCCCAGGTGGCAACGCTTCCTCGACCAACTTCGACCCCCTTGCTTTATCTTAATGTGAAGGACCTTCGGTCGGGAGACTTGATGACTAAATTTCGTTCTGAGGCCGACAGCAATGACAACTTGAAGTCGACACAAATTATTGCACAAAACCCTGAACATCAGCCGCGATGTCACCGCTCTCGCTGAACTTACAGATGTCTCGGCGGAGGAAATCCCCGAGAATCTCAAATCACGGGGCGTAATTGATGTAAGAGAGATCAGGGTACGCAAGAACAAGTGAACAGCCAGAAACGTGGTACTCACCTTAGGTACTCCTACACGCCCACATAAAATAAAGATCGATAGGGAGATATTAATTCTATTGGGTGTGGGGTTGCCACTAGTCCAGAACGTTCTTTTGCGAACACGAGCTCGCAATCGCAAGGAACTAATGCAAGGTTCAGAGTGGCTCGTTGCCAGGCATACCTGAGAGAGAGATTGCGGCGGCTCGCGAAACGCATCCGCCATAACCAATCGCTCCTGAGAGAGAGATATGAGTATGAAGTGTTTCTTTCTCAGTCAGCAAAATTTTCTAGAGTATAGGCACGGCCACAAAGGTCTCCGTCGTACCGACGACACCGGGGGCTGTTTCAACGACTACGCTACACAGCAGTTTTGTCCAGAGCTTGACGAAACAAATTCACCCACAATGGCCCCGTCCACCGGAGGTTATGGAGGGAGTCCTACTTCACTCCAATCGAGTTCAAGACAGCGTTGAAATTTACGAATGTGGGCTCATCCCTGGAACCAGACAAAATCACTGATGCCGCACTGCGAAAGCTTGACGCAGGACCACGCCAAGCTCTCCTTCATGTTTATAATACGTCTTGGCAACAGTGATCCCGACCATCTACCTGGAAGGAGGCATTAGTTTTTCCCGTCCTGAAACCAACCAAGCCCGCAAATGCCCTCTCCTCTTTTCGCCCTGTGAGCCCGATAAGCTGTGTGGGAAAACTGATTGAGAGAGTGGTTCTGAATCGTCTCGACCAGTGCCTCGAAAAGCAAGCTGCATTCCATTACGAACTGGCTGGCTTTCCTAGCCACCGAAGCTCTATGGATCCAGTTCTCGACCTCGTTTCTACAGTCGAACATGCCGTGCATATCGGCAGATCGTTGTATAAGTTTTCCTAGATAGCAAGCGTCTATGACACCGTCTCGCACATTTGTGTGCTGCACGCCTTGCGCTTTTTTGAAGTACCTAGACGACTCTTCAGCTGGCTCCACCATTTCCTTACGGACCGAACTGTCGCCGTCCGCACACTCCACAGCCAAAGCCCTAAGCGTCCTGTTCATCAGGGCGTACCCCAAGGAACCATTCAGAGTCCTACACCCATTAATGTGGTAATGGCAGGAATAAAGTCGATAATTCCTCGCAAAGTAGCATTCTATGTGTATGCCGACGCCGTTGCATTTTGGACTGTAGGTAAGTCAAAACCAGCAATTCAGCGCCGTTTGCAGATAACCTTAAATAATGTCAATCTATACCCCACGCGGCCTGGGATGGACCTTTCGCCCGAAAAGTGCATCCTGCTTCCTTTCATGATAAATTTCCCTCTTTAGGCTGGTGCAAAGAAGCTCGAGCCTTACGTTCCCATCGCTTCCTTGGTGTGGTGATGGACTCGGACCTGCGCTGAGCTCACCACATTAAGCACCTGAAAACAAAAGTGCAGCATTGGGTTCCTGCAATTCAACATCTTTCTGGCTTAGGATGGGGCTCCGGTCAGCGCTTCCTTCTAGCTGTTCACGTGGCTTTGGTGATGGCAACTGTGCTTTACAGCCTTCCAATATTGCATAGGATTTTCAGAACGTCAGTAAATACCATTCGGACCTTGCTTGCGCAAAGCCTTCCTCGCTACTTTGGAGTTCCAAGAATGGCTGAAACTGGTGAACTCCCGGTGGAGGTTCTCCGTGACCGTGAAACGGCTAGACACGTCGTACGTTTGCGTGAATGCTCCTCAGGAAAAGTCGATACCGTCCTGAAGGTGATTTCCATCGCGTAGCGCAGAGGATACGCCAGGCTTTCACTGGCTTCATAGGTAAGGAAGTCACACCGCCGGACGCCCCCTGGTCTATGCCTGTGCCACCCACCTTCGTAGGTCTTCCGGACGTCCAGGAACGAAGAGATCAGGTTCCCCTCAAGTAGTTCGAGGCCGTTTGTATGCTCTCGTAGACGCGAAGTCTTCTACCTCTGCCGCAGCATACACCGATGACACATCTCGTTATCCCATCCGAAGGCGTAGTGGAAGGGCGTCGTCTTTCGCCTCATTCACATCAAACTTCATTCACAGCTGCGGAACATGTATCCCATTCCAAATGTACTCCATACTTTTATTTCTGCAACACATCGTTGACGTTACCCTATGGGGTTACCCATTCCCGTGCACGGGAATGGGTCGTGTTCACCGAGTCTACATTCCCGGTGCAAGCAATTGAAAATTCTGCTATCGGAGGCTCATCTGCACTGTTGGCGATGGATGTCCTAGTGACATTCAATCTTGTCTGTGCAGCAGGCCACAGGCTGGTTCTCCAACACGTTCCAGCCCATTGCGGTGTCGAAGGGAATGAACAGGCCGACAGCGTCACAGAAGCAGCCCTCTCGTCTCGGAGGCGGACGCGCATTGCGCTGCTAAGAGGAGATCGTCGTTCCGTACTTCGAACGCCTCGGGACTCCTTTGACTTCCCGTCAATAGACCGATGACATTCTCCGTGCAGCCATGCTGACCAAGCTGGGTCAGGACTCGCTTTCCGCATACCTTGGCATATCTCACGTCAAGCCGCCTCATTAGTTTATCGAATGCGCCTGTATGTGACTTTTACAACGCAGTGGCGTCAGCGCTTGAGACAAGTTGATTTCCCTATCGCTGTCACCGCGGTGGTGTAGTAGATCTACGGCACGATCTTCTCCACTGCCCACACTACCACCCTTACCGATCCGTACTCTCCAGATCCGTTAACGAGCTGGACTCTCGCCCCTATATCTCTCACAAAACTGCTTGATCCCGGGCCACTTTCAGCCGATCAACGCTCTGCCCTCAAAGCTCTCTTCATCTTTCTGGGTACCTCATTATTTAATTCCCCGCATCACCACCAGCAATGGGGTAGAGTATTGCCCCTGGCTATGAAACCTCCCATTCGTCATCTCACAATAAAGTTGTTGTTGTTTGTAGTGCATATTTTGGTTATCATTAATGCTACCATTATTACGGGACAGAGGATACTGCAATGGAATCGCAGTGGGCAATTTTCTAACTTAGGCCATTTGAGCAACTGCTAATAATAGATAATAGGAGTACTCTAGAGAATGTACTTGGCGGGCCATCAATGGAATTCTCCTACACCCGAACGTGACCGCCCGGGCACAGCCATCCGTTCGTCATGGACATTGTTAGTGGACGAATTTCTACCCCCTAACTACAGCGGAGCTGCTCCGTTTGTTGCCAACGCTGTGCAGTCACTTGAGATAACAAACTGGGGCACGAGCCGATGGAGGGAACGATGTCCAGCGTAGGAAGCGAGGCAAGTCGTCTAACTGCGTTGAGTACGCGCGAATCTTCGAGATACGTGCGTAATTGAGTAGTTCTATAGGAATAACGATGTGAACGCCATATAAAACGAGAATATCTTACGGCTATGATGTGTTGAAATGTTTGTATTACGCTTTGCGAGGGTAAATCGTTAGACATCGTAAGTAGGCACGTATTTCCGAAGACAACTGTCATCCAAAGATCAATACACACAGTAGACCGTCATCTTCATACTGCTCTGCGAACCAACGGGAACCAAAAATGTCAAAAACGAAACCACCCGCCATTCCATGCTCTGGCCTGTCGAATTTCGTGATAATAAAGTGACGAACGAACGACAGCACACCAGCAACTGATGTAGTAGATTTACATAGGAAGTGATGAATTTAGGAAAACCAGCAACGCCGTCCGTGACCACCGGATGGCAGCCCCCATGTGTTCACGCTTTTTTGAGCAATGACGACCCCCCTAGGAAGAGCAACCTTGCCTTCCGGTGCCTCACAGGTTTGTTTAACTTTCTATTAGAAAGGTCAATTCTGCGAAATTTTGCGAGCATCAGCGAATCTGGCTTGAAATTCGATTGTTCGGCGAACCACGCAAACCAGCGGGTTTCGACTTAAAGTTCCTAGATCATAAAGTCCGTAACTTAAATCCGCAAAAGTTCGCTAGATCACTAGTTGATACAGACAAAAGCGTCGACACTTCTTTCGTTTTTAGTTGTATCTCGCATAAGGAGGAGGGGGGAGAGCGCATTTTAACTTCCGTGAGGAGTGCTATGAAAAATGAAGGAGTTTCGCGTTTCAAATTTCGTAGAAATCGTGCGATGAATTCCAGGATTTTTGTGGGAATAGTGTGTTAGGACAACAGCCCATCAAAGAATCGAAAGCAGTTCGTTTTTTTTATGATGTTACGAGTGTAATTAACCAAATTAGCTTAATTAGTGCATAGCACGAATCCAAACGGCTGTCATGTCCCGCATAATCCTCCTGAGTGTATCACAAGTGGTTTCCAATTTTTAGGGGATGTATACTATATTTAAGAATTAATTTACATCCTCTCGTTAGACACCCTGTAGAGTGGACTGTAGAGGGAAACCCACGTGGAAGTGACCGCTTCCCACGCACTAGACGCATTGGGGACTCATCTGGTAACCGATGGGCGCATAATATTAGCCTTCCGGTTAGAAGTGTTAGAAGGCCCAAAACTTGCTGGCTCGACGAACAGATGTGCCTCCGCATGGGGATATACTGGTTTGCTGCTTACGGAAGGGCACATCGATATATTTTTCTCTAACTTGTCCAGTGGTAACGGAAACGGAATTCCGTCGTCCTCTGTCATCACAGCCAGTAGCAAAGAAGGGGGAAGTAACCGCAGGAAACGCAGGGAAGTTGGAATCAACCACGGTGGTGTATAAAACAGAAAGAAGCACACAGCGGGACCAGCGAAACCGCGTACCGTATTTTCACGCGTATTAGCCGCACCGCAGATAAGCCGCAGGATTCGTTTTTAGATACATTTTGAAAATGTTTTTGCAGATAAGCCGCACTCGTAGATAAGCCGCGGGTAATACGACGTGACTGCTTTGTGCGCTAAACCAGTGATGCACATACAAAATCAATAGAGACGCTCAACGCTCGTCGACGCCGTACTCCCTGGCGGCTGTCCTGTTCCCGTACTGGTCCGCGAAGTCGACGACTTTTAGTTTGAAGCCGCTGTCGTAGCTGTGCCTTCGCGTTGGAGCCATGCCTCACCTCTAACTGCCGTGCCCGTGTCCACGAATGCTGCTGCTCTGGTTAAATGAGAACTGACGCTTAGCTGACCACGTTTTATCCCGATGCCAGGTGTATTGAACCCTTCCTGTGGGTCTGCCGACAGAGGAGACCGTAGGGAAGGCCATAAACCCTGTCCACATTCCGGTGTCGGAATGATGTATAACAAAGGAGGTCAGTTCTAGTGTTCTACTAAGATCGGATTGTGCCCTTGTTGCGTGTTTTTCGTGGATTGACGGGTTAGTGGTGTTCCAGGAGACATGAATCACTGTCACCCCTTTTGTTAAAGCTGCGTGGGGGAATGTATTCGGAAGGTCAGTCCACTCGAATGTGGACCCGCCCCTGTTCGGTATTGTTCGTGCACTGGCAGGGCGGTCCTGTTCCGAAACATGAGGCACTGTCGGCCCTTTCGTTTAATCCGGGGTATGGGGAAAGTACCAGGGAAAAATAGTCACCAGATAAGCCGCACCCGCGGATAAGCCGCAGAGCGTCCGCGAAAAAAAAAATCGCGCATAAACCGCGGCTAATACGCGTGAAAATACGGGTAATTTTCCTAACTAAAGCACTCTAACTCAGACTCTATACTAGAATGATGTATTTTACATGACTTAGCGATGCACAAGCCCGGTTTCTCGACAGAATATAAGAAAGACATTCACTGCGTGCAACGAAAAACAGCAGCATTTGTTTGATATCGCACGGATGTGAGATAGATATCAAGCAACGACGATGCCGTATTGTGAATACCACGTTTTCTTTATTTTTTTTAAAAATATACATCCTCTCAGTTTGACTCGGCTTCGTCACCGTTCGGAAATGCCGGTCAAGATTTCTCATTGATGTGGCCCAGCAGAAAGAGATGCATTATCGCTGCGGCGGCGCCGTTTATCTCGCCAATAGCAGATATCGCCTGGTCGTCTGAAATCACTTGACCCCGGTGTTGATTGAAATCGCCAGGCGAATTTCTTCATTCTATGCTACACTCTTAGGGGTGCGTGCCCGAAACAAATCTCTCCGTAGGTTGTACCACGTGATTGAATGAGTAACTGAACGTGATTTCGGGATGATGCATCTGGTAATCCCAGCGAAAGCGCCCATGTTCAGTGCACGTTCTCCACAGGAGTCACTGGGGAAGCTCAAGGTTACCATCTCCGGATACTTTGCACCCAATTGGCAACTTTTTTACTCTTGTGGCGGGTTATTGTACATGAAGTGATAAATTCGGGTGGCTGGACTACCACGGATCTCCATTTGATTTTATTAGGTTGGCGCCGTAGAGGAGTCTTCGCCCAGAAATGTTCCCCGAAGGTAGAGGCATTTTCATGTTAGGTGGGGCTAAATCTGAAATTGGGAAAGTGAGGTGTCTTTAAATGCTTCTCCTTGGAAAACGGTTAAATATATTTTAGGTACGTAAAGTCAGAGGCATATAAAGCATCGCTGTTTCGTTGTGTATGAATAAACTCCCTCGTACTATATTATCGTACTATAAGTACTCCACATTTTCGCCAATGTTCTCCAAGAAATTCCCAGGATATAAAAGAAAAGCGAAGAAAGCATTGTGAATTATGTCGAATTTAAGAAATTTGCTGTATTGCTAGCCGAAAAAATCGATGCGCGCGATTTATGCCGATTTATGGCACCTGTAGCACCACAACGCTTAACAGATCAGTTTCATTACATCAAGGTGTACAACGTCAGGACGAAGGAACCTTAGGAACAACACCATTTCATTATAATTATTGAGAAGTTTCATCCGAGGGCGATGAAACTCCCAAAAGTTTCTTCGTCCTGACGTTGTACACCTTGGCTGGTGTAGAAAGTGTTGTTATACGGACCTTCAATATTCTCGCGGAATAGGGCTTGAAGAAATGAAAAGCATGCGCTGGTATTTATACAGCTACCATTTGTTACTAAAACTGAGCTTCGTGAAGTTCATGGGACACCTGTAACACTATATATGCTACGCATTGTTGATTTGTTAAGCGTTGTGGTGCTACAGGTGCCATAAATTGGCATGTGGAACGGAAAAGTTACGATTGAAAGGCTAACAAATTTTAAAACATCATCGCTACGAAACATGAAAAAGTACCCTTTCATATGCTCAAGAGGATACACTCATCATCATTTTAACTTTGACACAATTCTCGCATCGCGTTGGCCAGATCGATTTTTTCGGCTAGCAATAGAGTTAATTTCTCAAATTCGGAATAATTCAAAATGCTTTCGTCGCCACCCTTTCATAGCCTGGAAAATATTTGTTTTCAGTTGTTCAACAGGTGACAGGTGACAAGCTCCATGTCTAGCAAATTTTATGTCGCAATGTGCAGGCATTCACTCAGAAAAAAACCGCAAGCACACCGCGAAACTGTGGAACTATGGCCAATAGTACGGTATGAAAAACAGATCAACATGGGAGTTTCTTCGTACAGAATGAAAGAGCTGTCCTCGAAGGTCAGTCTGACGTGTACAGATCTAAAGTATCTTTACCCGTTTTCTGAGGAGAAGGCTTTAAAGGCAGCTCGCTTTTATGACAACCCGTATTCACCAACTTCCTTAAACCATTGGTTTAGTGACGTCGGGTTTGAATAGATCAAGTTAGACTTTCCTTCGCCAATTCTGGATCAGCACCCCATACCCTACCACATGCTACTATGAAGCCTATGGCACCGCCCATAGCGAGCTTCCTGCATAGCGCATGTGTATTTCACCAGGGTCTGCCAGAAGCGACGGTGACATGTAGGCCTAATCCCCGGTTCACGACGAATTTTTCATCAAATCTTGGATAAGTTTTGACTGGCATAGTTACTAGAAGCGCCCAGGAGACGCATTTGATCACAATGGGATGAATATTTGCCTCGAATGTTCCATTTCGATCGTCCACCCAAGCTACTTAAACTGGTGGTTTAAGCCCCATGCATTTGAGTGGGATGTATATTAAACTAGGGGAGGGGTTAGGTTATCGGTCTATGTACGTTGCAACTAATATGAACGTTTTTGTGTGTTCAAAAGAGAATCGTAGAGTGGTTGACGTGGGTGATCCGCACGCTGTCTCTGTCCCTTGGATTAGTATATGGATTTTGCCCAGTGGCACATGTCGATGTCACTCTCTCTGACCACACTTTGACGGTGGTTTTCACGTTTGTTATGCAATAGTTCG
This sequence comes from Ornithodoros turicata, assembly GCF_037126465.1. Classification (NCBI taxonomy): domain Eukaryota; kingdom Metazoa; phylum Arthropoda; class Arachnida; order Ixodida; family Argasidae; genus Ornithodoros; species Ornithodoros turicata. The sequence continues at coordinate 198,375,038 of NC_088201.1, read as the reverse complement.
CAATAGCGCCTTCTAAAAACAGCTGCCGCATTTCGTGCCACCGGGCAAGCGTTACGCCGTTTTCTTTGCTAACCGTGTATTTGAAACGATGCTGCTTAATTTTTAGGGCCCTTGAGGGGCCCTTGTATCCTTCCCCGTAAAGCCGCTAGTTTTCCAGAGATATATCGACGACATTTTTGTTGTGTGGCCAGGTGACAACTCTTCCTTGATGTCTTGCTTTGAACACTTCAACTCCGTGCATAGCACTACCCAATTCACCTGCAGCCATTCCATTCCAATGTTTCAATCAATTTTCTTGATTTTACTCTCTCCATTCGGTCTGGAAAACTAATCACCGACGTTTATAAGAAACCAACCGACAGACGCCAGTATCTTCATTTTAATAGTTATCACCCCAATGTCCAGAAAAGAAATGTCCCTTTTGGGCAATTCACACGACTGAAGCGCATACAAATACCCGAAAATACCCCCCAAAAATACCAAAACACCCCAAAGGCTCTTGCGAGCATTGCATGGGGGAGTTGGGTTGTACAGATATGAGCATAACAAGCATAAGAAAAAACATTAGGTATAATAAATGCACTTGACAAATAAGGGTGCGAAAAGAAAGGAATCAATTGATTACTTGTGAATAGTTAAATGGTAGATGATAGCTTCCTATGAAACGTGGTGTGATCAGTGAGCTCCGCAATATTCAAGGGAAGATCATTCCAGTTAATAGTAGTGTTAAAAAAAAAAAAAGATTTAGGAAAGATGTCAGTGTGGCAGACGAAACGAGTTACCTTGTACAAATGGTCGAAGCGGGAAAAGATTTTGGAAGAACGAGTGATAGGGGGAATGCAAGGCGGAATGGTATGAGTGAACTAGTGAAACAGAGACAACCTTGCAATGTATCGACGTCTTCCTAGGTTAGGGAGGTGAAGTTGTTGTTTAATTACCGAAGACTGAAGAATGACGTGAGTAATCACCAACGATGAAACGGGCTGCTCTATTCTGGATGGCTTCAAGAGCGGAGGATAAGTATTGTTGAGGAGCGTCCCACAAAGCTGAGGCATACCCCAGTTTTGAACGTACTAGTGATAAGTATGCTAGTTTCCTAGTTTCCTGGGGTGCGAATTTCAGGTTACGTCGAATATAGCCAAGAGTCCGGTTAGCATTGCCAGCAATGAATTCAATGTGCTTGTTCCAAGTTAGGTCTTGGGAGAGACGAATGCCAAGATACTTGTAAGAGCTTACTTTAGTAAGAGCAATGTCGTTCGATGAGTATGGATATGGAGAAAAACGGCCCTAATTGCGACGGACAAAAGTAATAACATTACATGTGTTAAGGTTAAGAGGCATCTGCCAGGTTAAACACCACGAGTGAACTAGTGAGAGGTCATGTTGTAGAGCAACCTGAACAGAAAAGGAAGAAATCTTGCGATAGATAACACAGTCATCGGCAAATAGCCGTGTGGTGGAAGAAATATTATTATGGAGGACGTTAATATAAACAAGAAAGAGAAGGGGACCATGCACCGATCCCTGAGGGATACCAGATGTTACAGCAAAATCATCGGAACGATGATCATTGCATATTACAAAGGAAGAGCGATTCGTGAGGAAGTCCTGTATCCAATCTCAATGTCTTGGTTTTACAGTCAATATTAGTAGCACGAAATTTCTGTAAGAGGTAATTATGAGGCAGTTTGTCGAAAGCCTTACGGAAATCTAGAAATACGGCGTCAGTTTGTGCAGATACGTCAGCGTTAGAAAAGAGATCGTGAAGAAAAGATGCAAGCTGAGTTTCGCAGGAACAGTCCCTACGGAAACCGTGTTGAAGTGGATAGAAGAAGTCATTCTTCTCAACAAATTTCGCAACATGTGAATAAATAATATGTTCTAGTAGTTTACAGCAGATACTTGTTAGCGATATGGGTCAGTAGTTGTTAGCTAATTGGGTGTCGCAGGACTTAAACACTGGGACGATCTTCCCTACTTTTCATTCATACGGTAGCATTGAATTATGCAAGGACTCATACTAGAGACCATCATACTAGGACTCATACCAGAATCATACTAGAGGTTTGCCTGGTCATGATTAGTACTTTGGTATTCATATCATCTGGCCCGGAGGATGTGGATGATTTGAGTGACTCGATTAGCTTTCAGATGCCTTGGGAAGTGATACATTCCAATGGCACGCACCCTTCCTGAGGTATGTACGTAGTATGGTCCTTATAGCTCATAGTGAAGACAGAGGAAAAATGTGCAGCAAATAGTGAAGCACACTCGTTCGGGGTATTGGATTCCCACCAGAGTCGGACAGACGGATGGCGTTGTCTTTAACAGGAGATATCTCGTTCCAGAATCTCCTTGGGCTGTGAGTAAAGAGCGAAGGTAAATCCTGGCGGAAGTATTTGTTTTTGGCATTTTTTAGAGCACATTTGTAAGAGTGAGCGCACTCGTGATATTCGTTCCAGTGGTCAAGAGGAGTTGAGGCCTTGGCCTTCTTAAATAATCGCTTCTTTTTGTTACGAATGACTTTTAGTTCTTTCCCGAACCAAGGAGCCATTTTGTGAGTTATTATGTGTAACTTAGGAACATGCAAGTCGACAAGCCGGTTAAGGGTGTCGCGAAAAAGACACCAGTTTTCATCAACAGATCGCTTGTGAAAACACAAAACAAACTCATCATGAAATGTTCGTAGACCGGCGTTAATCGCGGCAAAATTGGCGCGCTTATAGTCTCGAATAGTTTTGGTGATTATGTTATCATGGTGGATGAATGAGTCAGACAGTAACATGAAATGTACAATCTTATGGTCACTTAACCCATCAAAAACAGAGAGGGAGGTAACGTCCTCCGGATGCGAGGCAAAAACAAGGTCAAGTATGGATTCGGTTGAAACAGTGCTTCTAGTTGGTACAGATACAAGTTGCTCTAAACTAACAGTGAAGAAAAGGTCGATAAAAGATCTGGCCTCCGGAGATGAGGGGGCACTCAAGTCAGTCCAATCTATATGCGGGTAATTGAAATCACCAAGCAGAAGAATATGATTTTTTGGATGCTTATTGCTGAAGAATGCTAAAATGTCATGCAAATATTGGACAAACAAAGCAGAGCAATTGGGTGGGCGGTAACACACACCAAAAAGTCAGGGTAGGTATCGGACAGCGACACCGTGCACGATTCAATTTCAGTATCAACATGAATAGAGGTAGCGAACAAGTGCTTTTTAACGGCGATCAGTACACCACCTCCTTTCTTTACTTTCCTATCACATCTAAATATATGTCAAAGCAAGCGTTCGTCTCTATATTGTGCATATCAGGTGACAACCAGGTGTCTGTTAAGATGACGATATCCGAGGAATAGTCGTACAAAACACTACATAAAGCGTCAAGTTTTGGGATAACACTCCTTATGTTAATAAAAACCACGGAAATCGATCTACTATTAACAACAGGTGATACACTACTCACATCTTGTAGCTACGCCAGTAGTTCTTTAACATGGGATTCATCCTGATGATTCATGATGTATGATATTTAGTATTGCTTTTTTAAAGCGTGGTGGTGCTACAGGTGGAACGGAAAAGTGGCGACTGAAATGATAACACATTTAAAAAAATAGTTGGTAAAAACAAGAAAAAGTACCCTCCCCAATTTTTGTACATCCTGAAATGGGCACATTCGCCATCATTCTAGCCTGACATAACGCTCGTACCCGTTGGTCACATCGATTTTTTCGGCGAGCAATACGGCTGATTTCTTAAATACGGCATAACTCACAATGCTTTCTTCGCTTTTTTTTATCCCGGGAAATACTTTTTCAGGTATTCGTCAAGTGACCAGCTCCATGTCTGCGAAATTGCATGTCGCTATGCGCAGGCAGTGAATCAGAAGAAAATAGCAAACATACTGCGAAAATGTGGAGTACTTATAGTACGATATCATAGTTCGAGGGAGTTTCTTCATACAGAACGAAACAGCGATGATTTACATACCTCTGACTTTACGTGCCTAAAATATATTTAACCGTTTTCCAAGGAGAAGCATTTTAAGGTACCTCGTTTTTAGCACAACTTCAGATGTTTAGTGCCACCTAATGCGAAAATGCCTCCAAATTCGGCGAATATATTTTATGAGGGATGCCTTCTCTGCGGCGCAAACCAATAGAAACAAAAAAACAAAAAAAGCGATATCCGTGGTGGTCGAGGCACCCGAATTTACCGCTTCATGTCGAATAACCCAGCCAAGAGCAAAAAAGCAGCCAATTTGGTGCAAAGTATCCAGAGATGGTAATGTTGAACTTCACCAGTGACTCCTGCAATTACGAGATGCATCACCCGAAATCTCGTTCAGTTACTCATTCAATCACGTGGTACAACCTGGTCACGTAACTACAACCTACGTGGGGATTTTTTTAGGAACGCGCCCCTAAGAGTGTCGCGTAGGATGAGAAATTTGCCTAGCGATTTCAACACTTGGGTCAAGTGCTTTCAGACGACGAGGCGATATCTGCTATTGGTAAAATAAACGGCGCCGCCGCAGCGATAACGCATCTCTTTCTTCTGGGCTACGTCAGTGACAAATCTTTACCGGCATTTCCGAACGATGACGAAGCCTAGTCAAACTGAGAGGATGTATATTTAAAAAAGAAAACCTTGAGGGTATTCTCAATATGGCAGCGTCGTCGTTTGATATCTATCTCACATCCGTGCGATACAGATGAACGCTGCAGTTTTTCGTTGCACGCAGTGAATGTCTTTCTTAGATTCTGCTGAGAAACTGGGTTTGTGCATCGCTCACGCCATGCAAGATAATTCACTCTAGTATACAGTCTGAGTTAGAGCGCTTTAGTTTGGAAAATTCCGCGGTTTCGTTGGTCTCGCTGTACGCTACTTTCTGTATTATACACCACCGTGGTTGATTCCAACTTCCTAGTTTCCTGCGGTTACTTTCCCTTCTTTGCAGCTGGCAGTGATGACAGAGCACGACGGAATTCCGTTTCAGTTACCACCCGACAAGTGGGAGGAAAATATATCGCTGTGCCCTTCCGTAAGCAGCAAACCAGTATATCCCCATGCGGAGGCACGTCTGTTCTTCGAGCCAACAAGTTTTGGGCGTTTTAACACTTCTAACCGGAGGCTCATATTATGCCCCATTCGTTATCAGATGAGTCCCCAATATGTCCAGTACTTGGGAAGCGGTCACTTCCATGTGGATTTCCCTCTACAGTCCATTCTACAGGGTGTCTAACGAGAGGATGTAAATTTATTCCTAAAAATAGTATACAGGGTGTGTGCAGAAAAACGTGACCCGCGTTTTTACATGTAACTCGTTGTCTACTTAGCCGCGGAACTTCCGGTGGCGCACGACGGCGTATTTATGCGTGCGAAAGCTACAAAAAAATCCTGGAAGCCATACTCAGAGTAAAAAATTAAACAGAGCGCAAAAACATGGGCTTCCATGCATTACAATAGGGCGGCCACGACAGTGCATGGTAGTGCATTTCGGTCGCAGGAGAGCTATGTGCAGGCACCGCCAGGGGTACTGCCGATGAGCATCCATGTAGGACATCGTTTCGATTTATGCACCGATAGCTCCCCTAGCGGCACTTGAACACAACTCTCCTACGTCCACCAAGTTACCCTTTCACATACACCCTGTTGTCCACCATGTTGCCCTATTCTGATGCACGGAAGCCGACGTTTTCGTTGTTCCGTTTATTTTTTAAGCTGAGTATGGCTTCCACATTTTTTCTGCAGATTTCGCACGCATAAATGCGCAATCGTGCGCCACCGGAAGTTCGTTAGTTAGGTAGACAACAAGTTATGTGCCTAAATGCGGGTCATGTTTTTCTGCACACACCCTGTATATCCCCTAAACATTGGAAAGCACTTGTGATACACTCACGAGGGTTTTGCGGGACATGACAGTCGTTTGAATTCGCGTTATGCACTAATTAAGCTAATTTGGTTAATTACATTCGTAACATCATGAAAAAAAGGAACTGATTTCGATCATTTGAAGGGCTGTTGTCATAATACACTATTTCCTCAAAAATCGTGGAATTATTCTTCACGATCTCTACGAAATTTGAAACGCGAAACTCCTTCATTCGCCACAGCACTCCTCACGGAATTTAAAATGCTTGCTCCGCCCCTCCCTCCTGTGCGAGATACAACTAAAAACAAAAGGAGTGTCAACGCTTTTGTCTGTATCAACTAGTGATCTAGCGAACTTTTACGGATTTAAAGGGACGGTCTCGTACAGCCGAGCCGATTCCGAAACTTAGCCAAAACTAGTTTCACGAGTACTGTACACATACAACCGTCAAAGTTTCATTCCGAATAACCAAGTCGTTTTCGAGAAATTTGTCGAAACGTGCCGCAAGAGCAGACGACGAAAGCTGCGCCTCTCTCATGCATACATTACGTATGACGTCGGCCTGCGGGTGCGTCGTCGTTGTCATGGTAATTGTAACTTGCAGAAGCACCTTGGTTTGAGTAATCGCCTTTGCTCTCGAAATGGGGACGCTAAGGCATATACCTCCGCGAGCGGAGAATGTAGTCCGAGCATTGACTGTGGGGTCTCCCATAATGTGGCGCACGATCGGATACGTGGAAGCTAAGTCACGTGTTTTCATTCCGCGAGTATTTAATGCTGTTTTTAAATAAACACGTACTCCTTCTCCATGTACGTCGTCAGCGACACGTTATTTCGAAGCATGATCAGTGTACAACGGGGAGTGTAATGGAAGCGCCCGTTATATATTTTTGGTCGGAGCTGTAATGCGACCGCGCGCGCCGATGGCCAGCGACTTCAGATTTGTGATTGTGGATGGGGTTGCTCTGCGACTTTTAAATAATCTCTGAGGATTAACATAGATGTTCTGAACCACCGTGCTTGCCACTACTTAGAATGCGCGTTTTTCACCTGAGAACTGAAAGAAAATGTACGAAAGTTGCCGCGGAGCCCAGTAACTTCTGAAAGTCGTCTGCTCACGCCGATGCACTAGCACGCGCAAAAGCAGACAATTTTTGTATATTATCACGGACTTACCCGCAGGGCGACGTGGCCGTTCTTATTGTTGCCAACAAAGATCGCGGCGTGCTCTGCAATCTTTATCGATTTAATTCGGTTATTTAATAACTGTGGCGTGTTTTGTCGGGTAAATTAGCAGTATTCCATTTTCAACAAAGAGCAATCGAATGGTACACTTTATGAAAAGGGCAGGGGGTACGAGACCGTCCCTTTAAGTTAGGGACTTTAAGATCTAGGAACTTTAAGTTCGCAGTCGAAACCCGCTGGTTCACGTGGTTCGCCGAACTGTCTAATTTCAAGCCAGTTTCCTAATTTCACTGCGGCTCGCAAAGGATCGCAGACTTGAGCTTTTTACTGAAAAGTTAGAAACCTGTGAAGCAACTGAAGGCAAAGTTGATCCTCCCAGGGGGGTCGTACCCCCTCAAAAAAGCGTGATCACAAGAAAGCTACGACCCGTTGGTTATGGAAGGCGTTGCCTTCCGTTGTCAGCTTTATTCCGCTAAACTTGACGTGCTCGTTTTCCTAAATTCATCGCGTGATATCTAAATTCGGCGTATTATGTGCGTATCTCATACCGATTTGTTAAATAAATAAGCAGTGAATATTTTCCCACTACATCACTTGCTTGTAATAGAAAATCTATGGCCTCGGTGGCACAGTCGGTAGCGTGTTCGCCTCCTGCTCCCGAGATCGCGGGTTCGAACCCGGCCGAGGACGCCAGCAACTTGGTGGCAGGGTACAAGTTGCTCAGACACGCCGTCTTCCGCGAAGGACGTTAAATACGGGGTGCCGTGTGATGAGATTTCATCGCACGTTAAAGGGACCGAAAAGTGAAAAATAACCCCCATATTTTTGCCCACTGTCGTGCACAACATCGTTGTTTGATAAGACACAGCAAGCATTACTTCTCAATTCGGCATATTTTTTACGTATAAATATTTTGAAGATTGCCGGAACATGGACGGTGCTGCCAGCGAACGGCGAAAAAGAGCAACTTGGGTTTCGGGTCAGGGCTCCCAGGGATTGGTCAACCCTTACCACGTGAGAGTTGATTTTGTAGAGAACAAAGTTCACGCACATTATCTTACAGCTAAACGACATTTTAAAAATGACACTCACTTCCATAGCTTTTACGTTAATAAAGCATTCAGCTACTTTGCCGCTACGAGCTACGATCCGCCGCGCCATCTGCAAGGCCATCGCGTTTATTGTTTACGTCGTGGGTGGTCATGTTGGTCGCGCGAAGCACAAAGTATAAGTGAATGACATGTTCGTGGCTGTTGTGTCAATTATTCGAGAGACCTACATATGCCTGGTGTAGTTTTGGTGTTGGGGGATGCAAAAATCATGTTCGTTCACCACCGGCGGCGGGCGTTTTCTACCACAAGATTCAACAGGAGAGTGCGCGAAAACGAATGTGGTTCGAAACACTCGGTTATTAGATGTAGCAGTCGTGTCGTGTGTGCTGAGCTCATTTTGCTGCCGATGACTACGAATATGCCGTAGAAGGCGAATTGCGAAGACGTAACGATTGCACTGATGCTCAGTACCCAGTGATTTTGGTTCACCGAGGTGACGAGTTCAACACGACATCTTAGGTACGTACAGGTGTCACACATGTATAAATTATAATATAGCGATGACGTATTCCATTTAACTTATGTTATCCTACTTGTCCCGTACTCAACATTGTCAACATCAACAAATTTAATTTTAGGGGCCTTCCAGTGTTGAAGTGGCGCAAGACTGCTTTGTGTGTGTGTGATCCAGGCACTCAAGATGACATGACAGAAATAGCTGAAAGCAGGTATGCAAAGTCCACAGATGGAAGCACTAGATTTGTTGCAGACTTTGTTACATTTTTTGGAGTCTTTGGACAGGTGCAGAACATTAGTATGACATCAACAATAGGAGAAGAAACCGATGAGTACTACTAGCTTGTTTGAAGGGTACAAGAATACTTCCTGTTGAGGTGTAGTTATGACTTCATGACTAAAGAACGCTAATTAATTTTCTAGAGAAGCATCCTCTACACTTGAATGCCCTATGAAACAGCGGACGTTCATTGTCTTTGAAGCCCCACTACTGGAATTGTTCAATGTGTGTCAGAGCTGTAGTGAGCCATGCAAGGTTATCACATCATATTGGTCCTAAATTTGCAGAGTTCCCCAGGCAACTGTTATTTCTCTATATTGCTCTTCCGATCCTACCTTCTCAGAGATTAGTGTGGTTCACGATACACTGCATGGGCACTGCCTTTCTCTACTCATGCTTTCGGTTTCTTGTTCTGTTGAATAAATCTTCACTTGAGTTTGCAGCGATCACGCTGTCTACTGTGTTTGGCCCTCATCTATATTGATGTGCTATAACGGTATAGCACATCAACATGCCAACAACCTACCAACAACTACCAAACAACCTTGCCTAGTCCTACTTTTGGATGGGAACTACACGATGTGGTAACATCCACATATATAAAGTTTTAGTCTACGGAGATTTGCTGTTTTTATACAGCCTTCATTGTACATTTCTTTTGTCTCACTTAGCATGCCTGAAGAAAAGTTCTCATCTTCATCAAGATTATAGTTCCTGTTATCTTTTCACCAACAGAGAATACAAAAGTGAACAAATGGTAAAATATAACAGCTTGTTAAATTCAAAAGCAAAAGACAAAACTGTTTATACGTCTCTTGTTTATTTTGTTGCAGGTTTTACAACTCTATCAAGTACGTCAAAACATCAGAGGGCAGGAAGTCCTACTCTGTTTCCTAAATCCCTGGACAATAGATAAGAAAGATATAGTTTGAGTTGTGACAAAACGTTGCTTCTGCTCTTATATTATATTTCAATCAAATGTTACGATGCATTTGTAGTGTACACTGAAGCCAGTTTTAATTTGCAGGGCTGTCAAAAGTACTTTACAAAAGTACATCTCAATTACAGTAACAGAGAACTTATGCAATAAATTATTTTGCCATTTTGGAGTACTATGCACACCAATGGTGCATGCTTAACTTTGAACCCAGATCAAGGGTTAATAATAATTGAAGTCAGCCCTCAAGTCCTTCTTTACAAATGTTAGTTGGTGACGTGATAATGAATCAGTCACAAGTACTCCGTTTAGCAAAACAGAGTTAATTAAGTGTTAAATCCCGATCTTGGTTCAAATATTAATTGACATTTTGAAACGTTTTTTTTTTAATTCCGTGTTAGCGCCGCGAAGCAACTGTGGCTATGAGCGGCGTATAGACGTGGACAGATGGAGAGAGGACAGCAGGAAGGAGTGGGGGACAGGGGTGTTAGTATGCGTCCTGGGCCGACTTCAAGGGGAACTGTGCCGACATTCGTCTAGAAAGTCTTCGGAAAACCCAGGGAAAACCTCAGACAGCACAGCCGGTGACAGGATTCGAACCCGTGTCACCTCCCAGTCTCGGCGTGGAAAGCGATCACTCTAACCACTACGCCACGGGAGCTGGTATTTTGAAACGTGGTCACTAAGAAGTGTACTTAAAGGTTATGAACACAGTTCAGCTGAATGACACTGATGAAAATTATCTTACTTACGCCTCACATATACAATTGAGACATGAGTATAACCTAGAAATACATCTACGCCCACAGGTTACTTAACCCTCCAGGAACAGACTAGTAATTATAATATGCTGTGACAGCAAAGTAAAAGGAATGAGAAAAACTTGCAGCAAGCACGAAATGAAAATATGCTGACATCAACATTTCTACAAGTCTGGTAACTGATGGGAAAGCATCCCTAATTGCATGCATGACGCAGATCGAGAACCAGTGGAGTACTTTCTATTGTATTTTCTCGGAGCACCCCATATCCTTCTTGTGAATGGAAGACCTTCTCCAACCAGGTGGTATAACGGAATTTCCTGCAGAAATAAGGGTTTTCCGTCCAGTTTGCTGTTCAAGTAGCGCGTAAAGACCACACGGCACTGCAGTGTATATTGCCATGCTCTTCGGTTTCTCGGATGTATGTAAAAGACACTTGCAGTACTTCGGTGTCAAGGCACAGTATTTCGAAATATTCGTTAGTTCTGATACAATTGTCTGTCTGCCTTCCACACGCATTCTCTACCTCTCGGCAGCAAAAACCGTAGTATCCGTCGGTTTGCATTTCACACATGAACACCTGCACGACGAAAAAACAGCGCTTGTTTCGGCTTACACAAGTGCTTCTCCCTGATGCATGGAAATTTCACAAATATCAGTCCATGTTCACGGCACGGTGGGCTACTGCTGAGGACGAGTGTGACTCCGACTAATCTCTGGACGAGGAATCTTCTGCTGCGAAGAACACACTTTCCACCACCCTAACGCATGAACGACAGTTCTGTGTGAGCGACAGTTCTCGAATGCGGAATTCCAGCGCACTCATGTTCAAGAGGCTAGACATTCTGGACGTAGAAGTGGTCACAAATGCCCACTGCCATTTTCGTTTTCGCCGGATTAGCGCCCGGAAGTGCGCGTGTTACATGCGTCCTCGACAGATGGCGCGGGGTCATGCCATTGTTGACAGACTGCTCGGTTTCCCACTAGGTCCCTGGACATGCAATTATGGAAAATTCGATTACAGAAAAACTACAGCGATTTCAGCGGAGTTCTTTGATATTTGAACTTTTGAAAGTTCAAGCTTTTCGCTGAACATAAAGTTTCGATAGGTTTATATTCACTTTCCGGTCCCTTTAAAGAACCCTCAGGTGGGCAAAAGCAATCCACAGACCGACCGCTGTGGCGTCGCTCATGATCTCAGTTGTCTCGCGACGTAAACTCCCAATTATTCAAAAATGCTTGTATGCTGTCGTTCGTTCTTCACTTTATTATCGCGAAACTCGACAGGCCAGAGCATGGAATGGCGGGTTGTTTCGTTTTTGCGAATTTCGATTCCCGTTGGTTGGCAGAGCAGCACGAAGATGACAGTTCACTGTGTGTATTCATCGTTGGATTACTGTTGTCTTCGGAAATACATGCCTACTTTGATTGCCACTCTCATAAAAAAGAGAGTCAAAAGGGTGTCAAACGATGCTCCGACACCCTCGGGAACAAAGAAAGCATTGCAGCGACATCCTTTCTCGGACGTATTTAATGCGGGGTGTTGCGTGCACTCCCTTCATGGAGGGGTGTTAGCCTCACTCCCCAATGTTTATGACGAGGTTCTTCCAGACTACACAACAGAACAGTCTCGTACTTTTATTTATTTGTTAAGTTTACCGAGACACAACTGTAAATAATTAAATAAGAGATGAACAAGCCTGTGTCTGGCATGGCCAAAGTATTAGAATCACTGCAGAGGGCATTTGCATTTCGCAAGTCCTGGCTGTACCAAGAAAAGCCGTTGGCGGCAGATATCCTTGGAAAGTACCCAATATTACATGATGAGGAACAGGTAGTGCAATTCACAAGCTAGCTGGTGCCTACATCTTGTTTCCTTGTGCTCATAAAGATGCTTCTACAATGCAGTCTATTTTTTTATCCCTGCTGGAAACGGTCTCATTGAAAATCTTATGAAAATCTCATTGAACCTATTGGATACCATGTACACAAATCTCATTCAGTGACCACGAAAATTCTCATTCCCAATAGATGATTTGGGAGAAATATAATATAGAAAAATGGTGCGATATTCAATGAGTTTCAATAAGAAATCACAGTAGATGTGAATGTGATGTAATGAGATCCAATGAGAAGTTGCCCCCCTTATGTCTCATTGAACCAATGAGCCAGAGCTGCAGACTTCTCATTGGAGCATGCCTCCATTTCTATTTCCCAGTGGGGGTTTTTGCGGTATAGTCACATCAGATGTACGTAGCTTTCCAATGACTGTAAATGATATCCTGCAACAATGAATATATACTTCAGTATGACTTCAACTTTATTTGATCAAGACATTACATATGGTATGGTATATCACAGCACATATCGCAACTTGGGTGTCATATTCTGAAATAGTGTCTAGAACTAGGGTCTGTATGATGAATCATATAGTGATAGACACAAATCTCAAAGGTGTAAGATACAAGGCACAACCTCCTCCGGAGAGCAGCTGATGAACCGGCACATTGCAGTGTAAACCGAACACTAGATAAGAGGTTGCCATATGGCCTGGCCTTTTTCCACGATAGTGGTGTACGCACTCGTGATGCCTTCGTGCTGGATGACTGCTCTGTCAATGAGTGCAAATGAATTCACGCAAAAATGAATTAGACCCAATGTGACCTGGAAATTTACTGGATCAATGCACTACATGCTGTATTCTATCAGAGCAAATATTCCACTTTGGGTGTAATGTTCTCATTTGTGCCCTGCCTTCACAGATGAACAATGTTTGGCTATAGTAATGCTGTCCTGCATCAGATAGTGAGAAATAGAAAATCTAAAGGACGCAATTAACATTTAGCAGTAGCTGAAGGCGCTACCTCTTTCACTCCTGCTCCTTTTCCGCGGAGAACCTCATTAAACGCCACAATGTAGTGTAAAACCAAACACTAGAGAAGAGGATGCCGGAAGACACTGTACAGAAGTAAGAGGCAAACAAATTTGAAGGTATCTTGGACAGAGCAAAATATGAAGCATTATCCCAGCCCGGTAAGGTCTTGTCATCAATTGACTTTCCTTATGCACTTAGTACAGATGGAGCACCAGTATTCAAATCAGCAAACATATCAGCTTGGCCCATTCACTTGATGATAAATGACCTGTCGAACTGTGAGGCAGAAGCATACGCTTTTAAATGTGGTAAAGGAAAGCCGGACATGAACCCCTTGCTCGCGGGCTCTGTAGATGTCGCAAAGGATATTTTCAGTGGTGTGACATGGAAGTCATGAAAGTCATGGAAGTCAGGAAGCATTGCTAAAAGCAGGTTTGTTGGACTACGGTGCTGTGATACCATAAAGGAAAGTACTATGCCTCAGTCATGCACCTTGTCACCACTAACACCCCATGAGAACGGACTGACGAAGCAGCAGTGAGAGAGATGCATCAGTCATTAGAGCACAATCTCTAATGTCTGCGGACCTAAAGGACCAACTTCACTAATAACACGCCACATTTTGAAATTATGTCTGGATTTGTTCCTGATTAAATGCGCACGGTGTTCTTGGGCGCTGTACGGACTGTCACAAGTACGTGGCAATATGAAGCCAAACAAGCATTTTGCAGGGTGTTTATTTTTATTCGTCACATAATTTTCATTAAAATACGGCAGAGCAAAATAGATGCCGTTTTTGTAGTTGAGTAATATAGACAGGTGAGCATTCTCTGGAAGAAAGTATATAACTACAACAGCACTAGTTCTCTAACATTGATTAAATAACTCTTTAATTATGCGATTTCGAATAAAAGCGAGAAAACAAAAAAGGATTATATTCCTGGTTGAAAGCTTTAAACCTCGTGTAAATAAGCGTTAGAAGCCCACCTGTGCTGAAATGTTCATAGCTGAATTTCGCTATCCAAAGTGAGTCAAAACACTTGGCCTTCGGCAGAGGAAAATCAGTTGCGCTGCGCATGCGCTAGAAGGGATGTCACGTGTTTCTCTTTGCTGCCGCCGTGTCGTCTGCTCGCTTCGCGTGCGCATGCGCTAGCACACAGCGGTTTGTTTGCTTGAGGATGAGATTTGTGTTTGTGGTTTGTGGTAGCGGTGAAGCAACTTTGCCAAATATTCCGTTCAAGTTCCTCGCTGGATGTCCCGCTCGTCCGTCGATGTTCAACAGGTGAGGGAACGTTTCAGCAACGCCAGCGAGTTTCATGCTCGCGGTTCAAAAGGTGAGGGCGTCTGTACAAAATTGTAAAATGGGCCGCTCTGTTACTACAGATGCAGCAAGTGCCAGTCCACTTTTTCTCAGCTGCACCTTCTCAGTCCAGGCAGCAACAGCACCAGGTGTATGTAGGTACACAACTTCCAAGTGAAAGACGCACGAGTGCAATTCTGAAGCTGGTAAGTACGTCTCATGCTACACACCATTCGCGTTCAGCGCTCTTATTTTGCATGTGTTGTAGCAAGTAATTCAGTGGCATAAACCGGCAGACTGGTGCGTAATGTACACCCATAGTGCCAAGTTGCACTAATTCTGGTGACGTGTTCGTAAAATCTGTGTAATCGGACTGTCTAATTGTCACCTGGTCGCGGTATATGAGTACGAAATATCGTGGTTTCGGCAGTTATCAGTAATCTTTCGTTGTGCTTAATGGTTCCTATTACTTTGTATTTGTGTTTCTACTGAGAATTATCATACTGTATTCTTAACTGGAGCAACAAAATTACCAAACACATGAGGATTGTGTTGAAACTGAGGACATTGCTTATTTTTACTGATTTCAGATTTTCAAGCATGGAGAGAAGAAATGCAGGATGCAGCCAAGAGTCATTTTACTAAAGGCACAGGGGTAAAAAGATTGAAAGATGGAGGTTTAAAGTGTTGTTATATTTGTAACTGATCGGGTGCTTTTACAGAGAAGAACGTCAAAGGAAAAAGGTCCATAAAATCATAAGGTTCCGTCAGGCATGGGGCAACCTGCATTGATGATTCGTCTGCATTGTTCCAGACTGGCAAGGTTCCAGGACACAACGGGACATTCCTCAGGGGCCCCCTACCATCTCGCTCATGATCAGAGCTGACAATTAAGGCATAATGGTTTCAAATTTCCAAAGATTCTCTAAGAAGTGGCATGCATTTCAGAATTTGTATGAGTACAACACAACAGCGTGTACAGCCCGAGACAAAAGTTCACGGCACTACGCCTTTCTTCATCGGAGCGGTCCCCTGCCAGCTACCAGCAAAAGATCGAATAAGAAACGGGTCTATCTCTCAGTATGTGCGTCCGCTCTTGTTTGATGCTAGGGTGTCACTCCAATGGAGAAATGTGACACCATGGTGGTCCGTAAAGATTTGTACCAAGCTGCACATCGTACAACCCCGACAACTAACAAACACTGCTCGGTAAGGTCAGTGTTCCAATTTGAGATTTTGCTGCCTATTTCTTCCCAAAAGGCTGCTCTTTCTTGTGAACTCCGGTGTACCAAGACAAGTTCAGAACAAAGAATTTATAGTTAGACTTTGAAGGCAGTAGTCAACATAAATAAGTTTTACCTCTGAGATGATTGCCCATTCAAGGCAACAACAAACTCGTAGGTTCACCACATCATCTAAACTTCCTGGGCCTGTTACAGCTTGTTTCTGTCCACAAGGAGTGGTGACATGAACTATCATTCATCGAGCATTTGTCAGGAGGTTGTTAGAGGAATCAGTCAGACAGATGTGCTTCAGATTTTTTTTTCTTCAGTTTTCAGGTTTTTACTGTTATTCCATGACAGTATACACTGATACTGATAGTGGGCAAGCCCTGTTCAACAGTCCAAGACACAGTCAGTGCAAATGTCTACACAATTTGAGGGGAACAGAAATAAATCAAAGAGTGATATTAAACGGTAGGAACAACTTATTTATTTTTTCTGCCTTCGGAACAGAAATACCAAGAACACATGACAAGTATTAGAAAAAATAGCAAATGAACAAAGAGAAATGCAAATCATCAAAAAGTAATTGCATGTCACCCTACGTATCAGCAGAAAAGTCCTGTTTGATGGTGTTTTTGAAGGATGCCAGATCATTGTTGGGACGAATGCGTACAGCAGTGTTTCTCAAACTGTGGGTCATGAGCTGTTGAAAGATTCATTGTTTCATGCCCAACCAGAGGGTAAAGCTCAATTCATGTTCAAAGCATTAATGGACTGTCATGTGTTGTCAAATGACAGTGTTGCATTCATGAGTAAATGATGTAGATGTGAAGGTCCTTAAACATGAATTCAACAGAAATCCTCTGGCTGGGTGTATTTCCTGCTGCTTGGCACACCTTAAAATCTGGTTGAAAACTGCCCTGCTACTATGGCTTTCTTCACACCATCTGTGCATCAATATTCGAACAGATTGGGACAAATGTTTATGGAGGACCAGGGTGTTACATTTCTTCATGGGAGTGACACTCTAGCAGCAAACAGGAGTGGCCACACACACTGAGAGGTGGACAAAACAGCCAGTCACCTGTTTCTTATTCGATATCTTCCTGCTAGCCAGCAGGGGGCTGCTCCGATGAGGTGCAAGGCAACAGGCTCATTGATATAGTGTCCAGCTGGAATTTGTGGTATTTTGGAATGATGTATTGCTAACGAGACCAGTAAAAATATCCAAAACTGGACCTGGACTGCGTGTTTGGCTCACTGAGGTTACCGAAGAGCTACGTTTCCTTGAGGTGTGAAACAAAGCTTGATAAAATGAATCAACCAAGTTGTGTGATCTAACTGGCCAATACTGAGTAGATTTGCAATATCTTGAGGACTTTTGCTCTCTTGTAAAAATTGCTAGATAAATGCAATCAAGCGTACATTGGAACTCATTTGTTGAGGCAAGACACATGAACATACAAACATATGTGATTGTGCTAGTTATTTTCACGCACATAGTATGATCTTCTGAATTCCCAGTAGCTGTTCGAACACATAGCTGCTTTCACATAGCTGCACCCGTTTTAACTCCTTGCATCTTTGTTGAGACAAAGCGGAGTTGTTTGGCATTTTTGTTCCGCAGTATCACAGCAGGTTTAGCATTGCATAGCCAAGATCGTACCTTTACTAGTGCATCTGGGAGGTCCCCATAGAACCCCCCATAATATTTTCTGGCTACCGCACGGATAGCCAACACTAGCATGAGACAAAGTAGAAGCCAACTTGAATATAGAAGGCGTAATGATGTGCATGAAGAATTTTAAAATGATTGAGCATTGTATGCGAATTACATTATCAAAATGTTGATGAGAGTCATGTACCCCGGCCACCATATTTTTGATGATAACGAAAGACGGCAATTGAGCTGGTGTGATGCCAATATATTTTTCCTTTAATCTAATGAAATAATTATGCGTTATATATAGTCATGAAGAGTTTGCTGATGGATGTTGGAAGGGTGTACATTTCCTTAGATAAATCATTCACAAGAATACACACAGCAGCGTTGAGCGCACCAAGGTTTTATGCAATGCCAACTGATGTTAGTATTTTCATGGTAAAAAGCATCTGTTGCAGCTGAAGAAAACAATACCATCAGTCAGGGGCAGTTGTCTCGTTATATTGCAAGAGAGTACTCAGTACTGGAGAGATATAAACACACGGAATAAAACAAACTGCTTAGTGCAGTAAGTGGAAAGTTTATTCCACTTCTTATTGGCAGAATATTAACACAATTTTTTCTACAAGATTTCTCAGGTCAGAGGACTTTATAGGATATACAAATTGCCAAGTATGTGTGTTATGTGTATGTATATCACCACACTTAAATGTATTTACCTGCTGTAATATACCCCACACCAAGCTAAAAATGGGGCATATTGTCTTCAGTTGAAAAGTCAATGCAGGAGAGCATGCATGGCTGTAAAGTGTTTCACCTGAACCATTACCCAAAATGTATGAAGTGGCAGTACACAACTATCACATAGAATGACCCATCTGTGGTGCTATGTGTAGAATCTATGCACACTTTTCTTTTGATGTTAACATTGCCTTGAGTTTGAGGGAAAGCACAGGATGGACACGGGACGAGACGAACACAAACACACGAATCAGCAATGAAGCTTTAATACACGAAGTGAAGGAGAGACGGGTAAAAAGAAAGTGTACACTTCGGCATTAACATCAAGTCAACACCAGCTAGCTTTCCTGCTCCTCCTGTGTTCATCACACTTTTGTTGGTGCCCAAATGCCTTAACAGCTGTTTTTGCATGCCTGTCATGAGAACTAGCAAGAAATCCTCATCTTGCAACAAGTCAGTATTTCCTCGTTGAAAGACAGTAGGATCATCCTTCTTGCCTTTGTGTGTGAGGGAAAGCACTGGACTGTTTGTTTGGGCTCTGATAGAACTGACCAACAAGGCAACACTGGTTTGGTTGTCGTCGTGTTTCCTCTCACTGTAACATATACTATAGTCCCTCATGGTGATGTACAGGTACTGCCTTGTAGTGAGGTGAATTGGATCCTTTGAAACGTGCCATCCAGCACACCCCGAATACTGAGCTGCATAGTACTCTGAGTGCA
Source organism: Ornithodoros turicata (assembly GCF_037126465.1). Taxonomy (NCBI): domain Eukaryota; kingdom Metazoa; phylum Arthropoda; class Arachnida; order Ixodida; family Argasidae; genus Ornithodoros; species Ornithodoros turicata. The sequence goes on along the minus strand of NC_088201.1, from coordinate 198,355,907 downwards.
ATGCCGTCACGTAGTTTCCCTAACATAAACAAATAGTTTCTGGAAGGTAAAAAAGGTCATTCCAGTACAAAATAGTGTTTTACAAGTGCCTGTACGCCCGCAGCACCATCGTTGCCATCGCGGCTTCTCCCGTACCTGTTTTTTTTTCTTTTTTTAAGGAGTAGCAAGCTGGCACTTGCCTGGCTGACACCTCCTTTTGTGTGAATAAACATATATCCCCCCTGCGCAGGCTGCCTCTATAACATCTTCCTCTGTTTTTGTAAGTGGGGTGTAGGACAGCCCCAAAATCATGTGCATAATAGGAAGTTTGGAAGACAAACGAGACCTTGCCAGTTTGGAACATTGCAGACATATCAGCAAGGCAGGTGTCCCCACGCCTGACGGAACCTTGTGATTTGATGGACCTTTTCCTTTGATGTGTCCTCTCTATAAAAGCATCCAATCAGTTACAAATATAATAACACTTTAAACCTCCATCTCTCAATCGTTTTACCCCTGTGCCTTTAGTAAAATGACTCTTGGCTGCATCCTGCATTCCTTCTCTCCATGGCTGAAAATCTGAAATCAGTAAAAATAAGCAATGTCCTCAGTTTCAACACAATCCTCATGTGTTTGGTAATTTTGTTGCTCCAGTTAAGAATAGAAAGATAATTCTGAGTAAAAACACAAATACAAAATAATAGGAATCATTAAGCACAACGAAAGATTACTGATAATTGCCGAAACCACGATATTTCTTACTCATATACCGACTTCGGTGTTAAGATGGAACAGGTGACAATTAGACAGTCCGATTACACAGATTTTACGAACACGTCACCCGAATTAGTCCAACTTGGCACTATGGGTGTACATTACTCACCAGTCTACCGGTTTATGCCATTGAATCATTTGCTACAACACATGCAAAATAAGAGCGTTGAACGCGAATGGTGTGTAGCATGAGACGTACTTACCAGCTTCAGAATTACACTCGTGTGTCTTGGAAGTTATGTACATACACCTGGTACTGCTGCTGCCTGAACTGAGAGGGTGCAGCTGAGAAAAAGTGGACTGGCACATGTTGCATCTGTAGTAACAGAGCGGCCCATTTTACAATTTTGTGCAGACGCCCTCACCTTTTAAACCGCGAGCATGAAACTCGCAGGCGTTGCTGAAACGTTCCCTCACCTTGTTGAACATCGACGGACGAGCGGGACATCCAGCGAGGAACTTGAACGGAATATTTGGCAAAGTTGCTTCACCGCTACCACAAACCACAAATCTCATCCTTCATCCTCAAGCAAACAAACCGCTGTGTGCTAGCGCATGCGCAGACGAAGCGAGCAGACGGCACGGCGGCGGCAAAGAGAGACACGTGACATCACTTCTAGCGCATGCGCAGCGCAATTGATTTTCCTCTCCCGAAGGCCAAGTGTCAAAACAAGAAATACGCTGTTTACAAACGCAGAAACGATGCGACCTTCGCCTTATCCGGGTAGAAGAGCGGTCTATCTAGCGAACAGACCAGCTCTTACATCAATTAGCTTCATCGCTCCAAAGCACGTGGATTGCATGTCGCTCTTTCTGCGTCAGAAAAGTGCTTAGGTCATGTGTTTCGGTTCATTTGCATAGCGAAATTCAGCGATGGAATCCAAAGGCAAGTGCACATCTTTTTTTCTCTCAACATAAAACTACTTTCGACGACGAATACATTCCATTCTGTTATCTCGCCTTTTGCTCAAAGCCCCCTAATTAAAGAGTCAATAAATCTTAGGTAATTAGTGATTATATAGTTGCATGGTTCTCTGCCTTCTTTTCTGTTTTCTTCGAGCGAATGTTCGCCTTGCCATATAACTCAACTGGAAAACCAGCATCTATTTTGCTCCTCTGAAACGGATAAAAACGAACACCCTATATGTTTGCACGAAACAAACAATCAACATCATTACCAGAAGAATAATCACAACACCAAGCTCTTTATCAAAACCACTAAGGGACTTCCGTGAATATCACTTTTGGAAGGCCTCAGAATGGAAAGCTTGGTTTGTTTCGAAGTTCTCTCATGTATATTGGGTATCCTTACTGAAAACTTACATCAGGTCGCGTTGAAGCAACTGATTCAACATAACCTGTTGCGCGAGGAAGCAGAAAAGGCTGAAATATGCTAGAAAATTATCAAGCGAAAGGAGCAATAACTTGAAAGATTTATTGTAAGAATGTGAGACAGTCTGGCTGCAAACGAAGACAGGGTCTATTGGAAACTCGTTTAACAGCAAGAAAGGAAGGTGCATGAACAAGGTAGCTAAAACAATGAAAACACCCGTTTGCGTCATTAATTTATGATCCAAGTGCAGAAAGTTGATCCAGACTAGCTGCTATGATAAAAGATGTACTGTAAATATTCAGACGACATGCAGCAACGGTGACAACACTATAAGGAGATAATGTGTCACACAATTTGAGGCAAAGTCTGATGCATGCATATGTGAAATCATGAAAGTCACATGTCAGTAGCACTTCCTCCTTTAATTGTCCGACAAAGTCCGTCCGTCCAGTGCAAGCGGGATGATAGCACATCATAAAGCAAGTTCAGATAACCATGGATAAATATCGGTTCACTAGTACACCTCTTGGCTCCCATTTGGGACCTTAGGATCAAGCTTCCGAAACACGGCGCTTACCTTTGTCGTAACAGATCTCGTGCACTGGTTCAGGAACAAAATGCATGACGGAGCACCTCACTACACAAATGCAAAGACGTTCACATTTTTATACGGTCGGAGGTGTTGAAAGGCATCTAATTTACCGGACTGCGTCTTCGATCCAACACCCGGAAAGACGTTTGCAAGTTCTAAACCATGGAGGTAAGAAACTAAGGAGATTCCCTAAACGCCTTTCCCAATGGCAGCGGGCGTTCTGTGACCTGCGCATGGCATTGTGGTTAGTTGCCCATACAAGTGACCCATAAACGTCACAGCAAGACATCATAAAACATGGCGTCCTCCATGCCCGCGGCGTATCTTACCTGAATACAGAGACCAGCTGCGGCCGAATAACTGTTTAACGGTTTTATAACATCTTTGGTGTTATCATACCCGTTGAAACGCAAAATAGGCAAGCTGTGTGTGGAAGGAATGGATCACTAAATCGCTAGAGGACGTACATACCAGAGAGTCGAACCGAACCCGAACCCGAACCGAAAACAGTTATTAACCGTTATTTTTGGCCAAACCGGAACTGAATCGAACCGAAAGAGTCGACGGCATCTTGGAACTGAACCGGAACTAAACCGGTAAAAAGTACCGGTTTGCGGTTCAAATAACGGTTCACAAAGAATTAAGTGCGAAACTTTGGATACTGTGCATGAACACAAACTATTTTTTCGTATCTTTTCACCATTTATTAGCTTCGTAGACATCGTCTTTCTTGCCGAAAAAGTCGTGCCCTGCAACAATGATTTGGATCTTCTCGAGTCACGAAATAGCAACAGATAGTAACTGAAAACTGCCAGGACTACTAACGTCTAAGACATACACATAAATATATATAAGAATTAAAGGTCAACAGGACATTAGGGACAGTTTTGGGTAGTAGTCATTAAGTGACATATTATAATAATATACTAGTCAGAGTCAACTATACACAGGGTGTCCTGGGGCTACATTTCAAGATCAGTCCGTTTGCAACAAAAACCTGCCAGTTTTTCTTTGACAGTTGTCACAGGCATCCTGTATACAGGGTGTCCCAGCTAAATGTGACCATATTTTTTTAAATATATTTATGACTTTTTCCGAGATGAAATCAATTGCAATAGAGCATATGCTGAAGTGCACTCCCTAGGAGGGCATTAGCAGACTCCTAAGGCAATGTCTTAATTGACTTTCGATAATTAACTTTTTAATTATAAAAGCCACGAAGTTCTTCCAATGAGAACACCTGATCTCTTCGGTCACCAGATACCAAAGCCATTTCCAGAACAAAAATCCGTTCGATAGATCGTCCGCAAAAAATTCATGAAGGAACATCTTTTTTTTTCTTTATTTTGTTCATTGCGCATCTTCGAAGACGCGTCTTTCCTTCACCCCCAACACGAGAGGATGAAAGAGCACACTATCGCCTCTTGCGTCCTGGAACAAGATTAAAAAAAAAGAGAAAATGCAGCCGAAGATATGGGCAGTTGCGATAGAGTCACCAGATACATTTGTTTTTGTTTTGTTTACGCAAGTTAAAGCTCATCTTCGACGCATGAGGCGGCACTGTGCTCTTTCACTCTCTCATACTGGGGCGAAGGAAAGACGCGTCTACGAAGATGCGCAATGAACAAAATAAAGAAAAAAAATGGTGTTCCTTCACGAATTTTTCGCGGACGATCTGTCGAACGGATTTTTGTTCTGAAAACGGCTTTGGTACCTGGTGGCCGAAGAGATCAGATGTTCTCATTGGAACAACTTCGTCGCTTTTATAATTAAAAAGTTAAAGTTAATTAAGACATTGCCTTAGGAGTCTGCTAATGCCCTCCTAGGGAGTGCCCTTCAGCATATGCTATATTGCAATTTATTTCATCTCGGAAGAAGTGATATATATTTTTTTAAAAATATGGTCACATTTAGCTGGGACACCCTGTATCAATGCCAATACGCGGGCCAACCGACGTATATGTCGTCGGCTGTGCGACCTTCGGCCCTTGAAATATTCTCCCCTACGTTTTTTTTTCTTTTTCTTCTTCTCTTCTCTTGCACGTAATGCATTGCGAAAGCAAACTACCTGAGCTCAGCTCTAGCACGTATTCGTGTATACAACGCTGCAGCATAATTCCCAACGTGTGCGCGTGTGACCTTACATAAGCCCCTTACATACATACATATTATACCCCCTAGCCACACTTAATGAAACGGTAACTAGCTAACAACCCCGCGACCTGAGCTACGTGCAGGGAAAGTCAACCCAAACCAGTAATTCATGGGTATGCTCTTCTTGTACCCGCTACTAATCTTGTCTTTCATGTCGCACAAACTCTTTCAAAATCCTGAACGACCACTGACGCCTTCCTGCCCACTTCAAACATTGTAACACACGGAAACTTCTTTTAACCTGCCCATTGTGCTTCATTCGCACTCGTCGTTCCTGAACCGGTTCGGGAACCCAACCGTTTGGAATGAACCGGTTTGAACCATTAAAACTGCCTTCTGGACCTGAACTGCATCCGAACCCTTATCGCTGAACCTAAACCCGAACCGGACCATTAAACGTTTCGGTTCGACTCTCTGGTACGTACATCATCGTGACATTGCCTGGCTTCTCTTCTGTTTTGCAGTACGGTGTGCCGTGTGATGAGCCTTCATCGCACGTTAAAGAACCCTCAAGTGGGGAAAAGCAATCCACAGACCGACCGCTGTGGCGTCGCTCATGATCTCACTTGTCTCGCGACGTAAACCCCCAATTATTATTATCTTCTGTTTTGCTCAACTTTTGCTGTGATTTATCACGCGGCAAATGTTGAAACATCCCATAACCTTCAAAGTATTCTGCAAATGGACTCCTTGAAGGTAAGAGGTTTGTTGAAGATGAGGTTTGCTAAACTTCCAAGACTCCGCGCAGACCGCCATAACGGCTAAACATGTGGGGATCACGTGACCGGGCAACTAGATGGGCGTGGTATTGCAAGGAGCGACCGCTGGAGGGGTCCCACGGCCCTCCGATCTTATAGCCCTCTCCTTATTTTCTCACCTCCATGTTCAAAACACACTCTGAATTGATGCCGATGGCGCTCGGTCGCATACGGTCGCATATGACGATGAGAGCATTATCGCATTATGGCTATAGTTTCGTTTTGACAGAGTGGCAAAGCTGAAGTGTCTCAAGGTAAAGCCAAGAGCTGTCGTATTGTACAATCTTTTTTTGCAGCCTGTACGCGGAGTCGTGTACATAACCTTGCACACGTTTCGGTCGTTATTTATTTCGTTATCTTATTGTTTATTAGTATTACAGTAATTATTTGTTATTTTATTATATTTGAACATAAATTAATATGGGCACATTGTGCAATCAATTTCGACATTTTTTTTTTCTTTATATAAGCCCAGATTATCTTCACAGCCATGACACTATCAGGCGTACTCGCTGGAACATCCCATTTCCCGCTCGAGTCCAGCATTGAAGCATCCTGGTTTTCGAAAGGAAGATGGATGGTTTCAGAATTGAAATCCAACCTGCACTGGCCCAGCATGGAAAGTGCCTCGGCAATTTTGGACCTCTCGGTGCCCTATTTCAGTGACCGCTACAAAGTACAAACATTTGTCTTTGATTATGCCGAGGAACTGTTTCAGAACCATTTGCTGCAAAGTTTCATCAGCACGGGCACTTAGGGAAGGTGTAGAACTCGAGACCGTTCACATCTTCAAAAATGCAACGGCAGTATTGTTGCATCATCCACCGCTTAGAAGCGAATGATAGCCAAAGGGCTCATGTACCATTCCGCTACATATTATATTAAATGCCAGAGAGCAAACAACAAGATAGTTTGTCTGAACGGATGGTTATATGCCGAGATTCTTCGCATTAGCTTTCGTCACAACGGCCAGGAAAAAGTAAGTTCACTGACACCTTTGCAACACAACAGTCTTCGGAACACACGTAACAGTATGACACGTACGTAGTTTCGTGGTGAATAAGGGTACCTTCACCTGTAGTGTTGGCATGTAGATGTATGTGCATGGCACTAAATGAGCAGTTTGTGGTGACCAAGTTGCCAAACAAGATTGAATGTGAGTGATGACAACATTTGTGAAAAGCCCTTTTTCCTTTCTTAGTAAAATTTCTTTCACTATATGTATCATTCAAGCTCCTAATTGTATTAGTAGTACGACAATCTTGAGATAACCATTGACGTCTTTTCTAGCAGTTTCTTTTTTTCGTGTGATAACATAGGCTATAAACGACAATCTTTCTTACACGATGTCATGTACCGTGTCTTTGAGATTTTGTTGTTTGGAGTATACTTACAGCTGTCACATTCAAGTGTACATTATTTGTATATGTTGGGCAAACAAATGTGCAAAACGATGCATGGATTCTCAAGTGAAGCATACTTCACTTGAGACACTCCTGCGTATTGATATATGCATACTCTTGGGGAAAAGATTATTCCCGTTCACTCTCGTGCATTGCGACAAATATGTAGATAGTTTGTGCCCATTGAAGTGTGTAGGAATTCAAGCTTGTTTCGCATAGAAGAAGATATTTTAAATTAGAATGACTGACTTCTGTATTCAAGGCTAACCAACTTTCTCTATCCCTCCAATGTGTCTTCCATCATCTTCATCCTTTCACGTGTGCACGGAGCAGTCTTACCCGCACAACATGTTTGCTCAAATTTATTCATTTCAGACAGTGATCATGATGGTTCGATTTTAAACCACCTGCCCAACTCATTTTTCTTCGGTGAAGGGGATCTTCACTGTCCAATACGTCGGTACGGATTGTTTCAGTTGGAAATCATTGTTTCTCATTGGCACCCAACGGGTTAATTACTTTATTTGGTTCTTGATTTCCTGCGAATCTTCTTCACCACAACACCTGTTAGAGCGCTGAAAGAAGAAGCTAGCTTTCCCTCAGCACTTCGCATTACTTCAATGAGAAATGCCTGTGTTATTCACATGAAATGAATTGAGTGCCTCAGTTCTCATTGAAAATCATTGGTTCTCATTGGACTAATTAGCTCCTGGTTTCCTGGAAGACTCCTTCACCACACCATCTGTTGGGGCACCCAAACATAAGATCAGCTTTCCCGCAACACCTGTCATTGCTTCAATTAGAAATACATGCGTTATTCGCATTAAATGAATTGGGTGCCTCAGTTCTAATTGCAAATCATTGGTTCTCATTGGACAAATTAGCTCCTGGTTTCCGGGAAGACTCCTTCACCACAACATTTGTTGGGGCGCTCAAACATAAAGTCAGCTTTCCCGCAACATCTCTCATTGCTTTAATGAGAAATACCTGCTTTATTCACATAAATGGATTGGATGCATATATTCTCATTGAAACCCATTGAAATTGATGCGGCCGCTGAATGAGATCGAGGCTGCTTTTGCCAGCAGCGATATACAGGGTGTCCCAGAAAACGTGTCATTGAATTATAATTAAAAAACTACACCACCTAGACTCATGCGGTCAACTGTATTTGTTCTTACTGGGTTTTCGCCACCTCCTCACTTGAATGTCGTGAAACGTAAGTTTAATTATGTAAATTTTTGCGAGCTTAAGTCGGAAATTTGCCTAGTAAAGGTCACTTTTTTACCCCACCAATGTGAAGAGCGTGTCTAATTTACTCAAATTAATGATAAGTGACAGGGATATTCAGGAGCTATCCCATCGGAAAAAATAGCCGAACATCATGCTCTACGGAGGTCGCACAGAATAGCGCACGATGAATTTTTCAGCGCAATCTGTGTCAGTCCGACGAAAGGAGGTTGGAAACCCAGCCCACCTCGGTATCGCAGAAAGAGATAACGCAGGCATGGCTTATCACGTCCGACTTTCGCTGGGATAATGCTTTCCCTCTCCCAATTTTAGGAACTGTTACTTTTTCTACTATCACTCTGTGGGCTGGCTTCGGAACCTTCTTTCGTCGGACTGCCAGCGATTGCGCTCAGAAAGACATCGCGCGTTATGGTCCGGTGCTCTGAAAAGCACGATATTCGGCGATTTTTTCCGATGGGATAGCTCGTGAATATCACTGTCAATTATCATGAATTTGAGTGAATTCGGCACGCTCTTCATATTGGTGGGGTAAAAAAGTGACCTTCCCTTGGCAAATTTCTGAGTTCAGTTCGCAAACATTTGCATAATTAAACTTTGGGTACATGACATTAACTTTACAAGGTGGCAAAAACCTAATAAGAACAAATGCCGTTGACCGCATGATTCTAGGTGGCGTAGTTTTTTATTATAATTCAATGACACGTTTTCTGGGACACCCTGTATAGTTGTAATTGACACTGGGATCGCTCGTTTCGTTCGAAGGAAAATGTCAGAGGAAATACTCTATAAGGAAACAGCAGGTCAACTGAGAAACGCAATGTCCAATTGAAAGGGATATCTGTTCTCTAACGCTAAGTGCCTTCAAGTTACTGGAGATGCAGTTCAAGTTGATGGTGTCCGTCACCATTACGAGGTCTATGACTGCCGAAATGTCCGCTATCATTATTTTCGAATCTCTCACCTTTCCAACAAGGGAATGAACATACATAAAATATTAAGGTCTTATCACACAAATCAGTGACCTTCGAATCACTAGTTTATCTCTAAACATTTTATGAATGCAGCACCAGAGATTCAGTAAGCGATCGATATATTTTCTTCAATATACTTACCTGTTTCATGTCGATGGTGCCAGCCATTACAATAACTTTTCCGTTAATATTTTCGCAATTTTCTAGCCCGTGCTGTAAAGCTCGGCATGTGGCACCGGGCTTCAAAACTGAAGGTTCTGAAAAATGAATGTAACTGAGCACAGGTTTTCGTTCCATGCAAAAATACGGCTTCTACCGCATAAAAATAAGGCCTGAGATGGCAGCTGGAGATCACCTCACAGCAATGCTTATAGAGGTACAACCGGGCCTAGCACCTACCTCATTGCCTCTTCTTCCCCCCGTCGAATTCTAGTTTCTGTTGATCCTCCCTTTTGTGATCATAAAACTCGTGCCTCCTGCCCCCCCCCCCCCCCCAGTCACGTACGCTGGCACCAGGGTAACGTGCATATTGAGAAGAGAAGGGAGAACGGCTCACACTCTGGACCTCGGCAGTGTGCAATAGTTAGCTTGTGAACGTGACCACAACTTACGTAAATCGCTCCTCATTCGCTGAGTCATACGCTCCGCCAGTCGCAACATCATCGAATCACCCATGAACTGGTGGTCGTATATAACAGCCATCTGAAAGTCCTAGCACTAAGTCTACCTCCAGAATGAGATGATCGCAAAATGTCTTGCGGAAAACTCGTTGGGTGAACTCTTACCTCAGTACCTGAAGACATTCGAGCAGGTGGTACTTCACAGTACTACTAGACAGTAGCTCTTTCGATTTTTGCATGCGTTACCCAATACGCAAGTTGTCGCTCATGATGTGTCGCGCCAACGAGTGCTGCTGTGCCATCTATGAGGGTTTGACAAATATTAGCAGTGCTCTCTCACGTTGCTTTGCCCTGTCCCTGATAATCCATGTACGGCGATTGTGGTGAGGGATAGCGAAGCGCAAAGCGGAGCGCTGAGAAAATGGGAGAGAGGAAGGCAGACGACGTTTCTTTTTTTTAAAGGAAATATCACGTTAATAGTTGGAGGCAGGAAAACAGATTATGAGCCCTACGACACATAATTATGCTTGGGAATAAATGCCTATCAGGCAATTGTGTTGCCATAGGATACCTAAGTTCCGCTTTATTGACGTGGTGACATTATTTTCTTTAATGTTATTTATTTATTTGAGTCTTGTATTTCTTTACTGCAGCGGCTACGCCAGAAATGTACAGGGGAGGCAGGCACAAAATTACCCAAGGATCACTTCTGTCATTCAGTCACTGAGGCATCACGTGACAAGCTGAGGAAAGGTCTGTCTCGTGCTAGATGAGCTACTTCCACAGCACAACTAAGTACCTCGTCAAGAGCCCAGATAATTAAAGGTGCATCACGGAATATGTCAAAGGAGGTACAGGAAATTTTCAGGGGGTCAGTTGTACCTGCAAAGTTTTTCGCAAATATGGCCGGCGGTGGCCTGAATACTTCTTACTTCTGGGGTTTAGCCCTAAAGTTGCACTTCGTGGGTCTGATCGCTTATAGGTATGTAAATCAGTTTCTGGCTTTGCCAACTGAGCGTATCCTTCGTAGTTGGCTAAAGGATATGCACGTGGAGCCTGGAGTGCTGCCTGAAGCTCTCAACAGGCTAGAGCCCAAGCTTAAGGACCTACGTACCACTGAAGGACCGTACATGTATGTTGATGTATGTTATATATATCTATGGCATGTATGAGATGTCTATCAAACAACATTTACACTATGATCGCGGTTCTGATGTGGTGCTTGGTTTTGTTGACAACTGCCAAGAGAGATATCCTCAGTTGGCATTTTTGTAAAGGTGGTTGTTTGTAACCAATGGTTCAAGCAACAGTACCTTAGCTAGAAATTTGGAAGTATCCCCCTCGCAGCCATATTTTCTTTCGAATTACAACAAGGTGTTTGACCCTCCGCACCTGATGAAGACAACCGGGAATCTCTTGCTCAAGTATGACCCTCTAAATGGTAGTGCTTAGAAAGGTGCAGTGGGCTCTCTTCAAACAGTTTTACGAGTAACTACACCCTCAATGTACGCTTTACACCGAAACTCAGAGAACCATAACCCAACAGTGTTTAACCGCATGAAGGTCAAGTTTGCGACAGAAGTACTTAGTGACAACGTGTCAATAGGCATTGCGGTTCTCACAGTATATGCCACCTGCTGCTGCTGCAGCATCAGAGTTCTTGCAACAGATGGATATTTTCTTTAATACTCTTAACACTTCTTCAACTGCTCAAAGCCAGGACAAAAAAAAAACGAATGAGATATGTGATATCAGCATCTACTAACCATAAATAAATTTTGAAATCTTCCGCTGAGCTAATTTCTAAATAAAAATTATGGGTTGTGCTAGAGAGCCACCAACATGCAGTGAAAGGGCACAAGTAATAATAAATGTTGTGCTTGCCCTGTGGGATGACCTCCATGAGAATTCTGACTTTGAGCACTTGCTCACCAGTTGACTCAACCAACATCCATTAGAAAACATGTTTGGACAGTTTCGACAAATGCATGGAAGCATGAAACGCCTAATGCATTTAGGTTTGTTGCCGGTTTGAAGAATACATTGACAAGTAAATTTGTGAATGCGACATATAGGGGCAACTGCGAGGATACCCAACTGAACCTAATCCTCAATGAACTGAAACGCATGCCTTTTTCTGGTGTTGCATCTGTTCCATCAGAGGAATCAGAGCATCATCCTTCGCCTCCGAGTGAGACACCATAGTCCCCTGACACCGATCCTGCTGATCCCAATGTGCGGTTTGCATATGTAGGACACTTGCTTGAAGTGTTCCTTAAAATGTCCAACTGTAGCAACCACTCAAAGAGACACAGGGTTATCTTCGGGACCCTTCTGGTCCGTCTCTTTATTTGCGTGCTAATGAGCGAACCTGTCTCCCTTCAAGTGCCTTCTTTGAATATTATCAGAAACTTGAGCGGTATTTCAGGCAAATGTTGGTGACATATTGCATAACAAAAACGTAAAGGCGAGCTTTCTGCAGATCTTAGGAGGTGACACCGGCTCCAAAGGCCCCATGTATTTTCTATGGAACACGCTTCGTCCTTAATCTCGGTTAATATTCGACGAATTTTTAACCGACTTGTTTTGTACGATAGCATGTCCAATGGTGACTTTGAGCTTTATTGCCGATTTTTGATTTTCGCTCTTGACATTTTTCTAGGCGTTGTGAAAGCACGGGAAAAATTGTATGCAACTTTGAAGCGCTCTGGTTAAAAACCAAGAAGAAAAATAAAAAAATCCGTAGTGAAACCCGCATGCAGAATTCTTTCCGGAGTGTTTTGATACCATACTCATTGAAATCCGCTCACTCATTATCGAGATTAAGGGCGAAATGCAGAGGTACCTATTGCCGTGGGAGATGGTCCTGTCTTCCCCCTGCATGGTAGTGCCTTGCCGCGGATTAGAAGAGAGAAGTACCACGGGACATGCTCCGTTTGATCCTAAATAAAATTGAGTGCGGCGGTGGTAACGACGGCCTCCTGTGGTGCGTGCACAGACTGGAGCAGGCCCTCCTGGCACCCAACAAGGCTGTGCATCAGAAGCAGTTCACCTCTTTTTTCGTAATGAAATAAAAGTGCCACCATGCTGATAACTTCCCAAGGTATGTGTCTTTTGGGATACCGTTGTTTGCACGCAGTTCGGGCACCACTGGCAGCATTTTTTGCTGTTCCCGCATTTATCGAAATACCGCTTATAACAAACTTTTTTCCGGTCCTGATGACTTCGTTATAACAAGGGATTACTGAACATGTTACACCATTAATTATTCCCACTGAAATTTCTGGCAAAAGAGAGCATTCTTTTGCTAAGCTCCATTGCTCAATTTCGTGTTCTTCCACTTCTGGCGGTGAGAGTGGCACAAGATAACCAACAGCCATGCAAGATGAAGAATGGGATACTCTGAGAACTTCCCTGATGGCTGTTCCTTGCAGCACTCCTTCCACCAATTTGGGCAAAAGAACATGAACTTGAGTGACGGATAGAGAGTGCATAGAACTGAAACCCCATCACTACAGGATAAAAACTAAAGCAGTGAAGCAAAATTCCAGTTACCTTTTTATTCTACTAAGCAACATATGCAAATGAACAAGTAAGTGGTCAGTGTGTGGTGAGTGCCTGAAGCATGGTAACCAAAGAAGATTTTCCACTGGGGTTAGTCCTTTCCGACTTATTCACCTAGGTGATCTTGGTGAAACACCCAGTACAGTTCAGTTTCCTCCATGTTTGTACCATTTCATGTAAGTTCCAATTTGCGAGAGATACTCAATAGGCCACTTGAAAACGTTTCGGGGAGCAGCACGCACCCTGGCAGGGCGTGCCGGGAAATACTGTGCAAAACGTCAGCGATTTACTATAGTCTCCGATAGTCGCCGTACTAGTGCATGCACCGTCCCTAGCGTTTTGGAGGTCATTTCCCGGCATGCCCACTCATGGCGTGCGCTTCTCCCTGGAACTTTTGCAAATGGCCTATTTAAGCATGTACTGCTGCTGCCTCTAGGTCTGTTGCAGCTGGAAACACGAATGCTGTGTGTGACATTTTCTTTTGCAACAGAGGCACAAGGCATGAAATGTTAGACACCTTTGTAAGAAACTGGAATGCCTGTACAGGCAATGACATTTTGTTTACTGGGAATATATGAATTTGCAAACATGTCTGGATCACCAATGAATTAAGAACCACATCAACAATTGGACCTCAGAATGCAATAAGGGGATAAGTCGATTTATCCCCTTTTTGCTATTTTTGCTGCAATGACATCTACATACCAGTACGTACCTGCCAAAGAAAATGTAAGACTTTATTGCAATTCATTGGCCAGCTACAGGAAGGTAAGAAATGGGAAATGCATGTATGTCAATGGGACGGGCAACTAGATCGGGCCCCTTTTCTCGGTTTGGGATATTTTTACTTATCCCCTTGTTGCATACAGAGGTTAAATTGTTAACTCATGACAACAACAACAACAACAAAAAAGAAATGCATAAGCCAAATCAACCAAATCTAGCCAAATATCACGAGTCCTTTCAGTACTTCAAAACAATACTGCACATACACAATTAACATGCAAGAGAAGCATAGTACAATATACCACTTGTGCCTTTTTTGTCTGCGATTCTTGAACGTGCCTGTCAAATTCCAGGAAATCTTCAACATTACTGAAGGGCTCAGGAATAACGTTGCTTTCTTGAGCATCTTGTGTGTCTTTAAGGCACGAAAGTAGTGTATCCAGCATATCTACGACCTCTTCAAGCCGAAGTGTAAGCTTGTGAAATTTGCGAAGAACTTCTTTCTCAAACTTTGCAATTTAAGTGCAAATGTAGATGAGCTAGGAGCGATATGGTATATGATATTCATGTCAAAATGTCATACTGGTAAAATGAGAAAACTGACAGCTGCCAACATTCTTCCTACCCTTCAAACAGTATCATTCAGTTCTGCTGCAATATTATTTGTCGCTTCAACAAACATCATTGACGTTGACACAGCGACATTAAGCTGCACCCTTTTATTCGATTGCTTCCATTGGTGCTGACGAAAAGACAGCATGGCAGAGAGAACAGAAAGACTGTGGCAGTCATGCTTGACGGCGTGGTTTCGTCGCCACACACATTCATTTGGCTGGGGTTGGCTCGCTAAGGGTATCTTGATGGGAAAACTATTGTGCGCTGTGGCCGGCAGTACGGTACCCTTCAATCTAAGCTGACATCACACCTCTGTCTCCCTAATTTGTGAAAAAGTATCTGCTTATATTTCAATAAATACAGCACATTTGCTTTGGTGCCAAAGCAGGAGTATGTGCATTAAGTACTCTAAGGTAAGCCAGTTTACTACACATTTCCCATGCAGCATCATTGTACAGTAAGTCCTATGCGGAGTTACACGTTGTGAAGCACGACTTTAGGTAACCTCCTTCCGCAAAATTGGCATTGTTGTATTTGCTGCATATCATACATCGTACTAATATTATTGATGAGCAACACATGCAGACGTGGAGTATCCAACAGGATGACCATTGTGCAGTGACATGCAACATGCAGAAAAATATGAAGTATAGTAGCTGTTCCACAGAGTCCAAACACTGATGACATCTAACCTGAAGTGTGGCGCAGTGACGATGAAGGTGTCTGCTCATGAGCGCCAGCACTTTGGCACATCCGTTGTCCTAAAGAAAAAAAACATGCATTGTTATTGCTCATTAGTGAGGTGGCATTCGTATAATGACTTACATATGTACTTACACACTGGCTGTTTCTAGCTAAACCACTGTTGCCTGAGATGACTTATCAGGGCACATTATCTCCAGTTCCTTACTGAATGTGACATGCACTGGTTATGCAACAAGATGGTTAACAATTTTCCAGTACTGCCTTACTTGAGCTTTTTAAATTGACAGTCACATACTTTTGGGCTAACCCCCTCTTTACTGGAACGTGTTGGAATGCAATAGTGTGAACCAGGCTTTAAGATTAGTGCATAGGAATAAAAGGTAGGTAGAGGAATAAGTCAGTATCCCAATGGCGGCGCCCTGTGCACGGTGCCACCAGAATGCTCATTTTGTCGCCGACAAAACTTTAATACAACAGGGTCATAAAGCAAGCAGAAATATGATTTATGTAATAGGACGTGCATGCCTGGCTTCACCTGAATTGTTGAAAGCACAGTATTTCAATGGTAATGATGTCGGTCAGATGTCGGTGGGATGCAGATTTAGGAACACTGGGAAAGTGATGTGTACAAAGTTATTGACCCTGTCCATTTTTCTCTCTCTCACTCAATTTGCTACATGTTACTCAGATTTGTGGGCTCTGTGTTATGCATCACATGCTGAAAGGAGAGGGGCATTAAGCTATGGGTCATGACCAAATGTTCGCGATTTTCAACGAAGTGTTATACACCAGAAGCGCATGGGGGCATCACATCACTTCACAGCACAGGCATCACAGGGCACGGATATCAAGCCAAAGCCTTGGCATGTGAGGGCACCTCTCAATACTTACAGTCAGGCTGTGCAGGATCAGAAACATCAATTTTTGGTGATACATTTGTAGTATGTAGTGCAAGAAGCAGGCTACTCACGTGTGGAAGAGGAGGAGCGCTGACTCAACCCTTGGTGGAGGCGGGATGGCTGTTGGCTGTTGTCATCACCTGTGCGGGTTGGTCAATACTTGATCAAACTGCAATCTCCGAAGGTACACTACTCACGAGTTGTGGATGAGGAGCGCTGACTCAATGCTTGGTGGAGGCGGGATGGCTGCTGGCTGTTGTCATCACCTGTGTGGGTTGGCCAATACTTGATCAAACTGCAATCTCCGAAGGTAGACTACTCACGAGTTGTGGATGAGGAGCGCTGACTCAACCCTTGGTGGAGGCGGGATGGCTGCTGGCTGTTGTCATAACCTGTGTGGGTTGGCCAATACTTGATCAAACTGCAATCTCCGAAAGTACACTACTCACGAGTTGTGGATGAGGAGCGCTGACTCAATGCTTGGTGGAGGCGGGATGGCTGCTGGCTGTTGTCATCACCTGTGTGGGTTGACCAATACTTGATCAAACTGCAATCTCCGAAGGTACACTACTCACGAGTTGTGGATGAGGAGCGCTGACTCAACCCTTGGTGGAGGCGGGATGGCTGCTGGCTGTTGTCGTCACCTGTGTGGGTTGGTCAATACTTCATCAAACTGCAATCTCCGAAGGTACACTACTCACGAGTTGTGGATGAGGAGGAGTGCTGACTCAATGACGGGTGGAAGCGGGATGGCTGCTGGCTGCTGTCATCACCTGTGTGGGTTGATCAATACTTGATCAAACTGCAATCTCCGAAGGTACACTACTCACGAGTTGTGGATGAGGAGCGCTGACTCAACCCTTGGTGGAGGCGGGATGGCTGCTGGCTGTTGTCATCACCTGTGTGGGTTGGTCAATACTTCATCAAACTGCAATCTCCGAAGGTACACTACTCACGAGTTGTGGATGAGGAGGAGTGCTGACTCAATGACGGGTGGAAGCGGGATGGCTGCTGGCTGCTGTCATCACCTGTGTGGGTTGATCAATACTTTGTCAATCTGAAACAGCTGGCAATCTCCGAAGATATGTTTCTGGCACGTAGTACACAGGCTGGTTACTCACGACTTGTGGATGAGGAGGAGCGCTGACTCACTGCTGGGTGGAAGTAGGACGGCTGCTGGCTGTTGTCATCACCTGTGTGGGTTGGTCAACACTTGGTGAAGCTGCAGGCTGCTGTCAGTAGCAAGATTTAGTACACCGCTGTAAATGTTGCCGTTAAGTTACTGTGCCTGCCGGAACCAATGACAGCGTGCATGACTGAGAACCTTAGCTGCTGACTGGATGCGGTAGAAGCAGTAGCCTACCGGGCTTGTGTTGGCGGTGTACTAAAACTTGTTAATCTCAGAAGATACGTTAGCGGGACCTAGTACAGGAAGCTGGTTACACACGAGTCGTGCATGAAGGAGAGCTCCAAATTGTTGTTGGGCGAAAAAGTGATGGCTGCTGGCTGCAGTCATTGCCTGCATTGGCTTTGCTGAGTTAGAAACAGTAAGCACTCGCGAGTAATTGACAGCAGATAACTGACAGCAGATGTGTCACATACCCAAGTTGGAAGACACATGCAGACCTTCATTATTTCAAACTCCTGGGGACCACAGAAATTTGTTTGAATTTTAAAAAGTCTGAATTAGTACACATGCCGCAATGTACGTGCTACAAAAGAAAATTATGTCATGGGGCATGTAAGTATTATGTGCTCAAGGTTACTAACAATGATCTACTACCCCAAGCAGCAAGATGCAAAGCAAAAGTTCAGAGCAATGGGGGTGGACTGGTAGGTGGAAGGCCTTTAACAGACCCGTGAAATTAAACAACGTTGATAAGACACACAACATCTACCCCTGTGCACTTGTCTTATGCCGCTGCACATAAATTATGCTGCTTGGGGTAGATCGTGACTTCTGTAGCTTACATCGAGCAATCAGGTTGTCACTCCATTTGAGGATAGTTTACACTACACTATCACTCCAGCTGCTACTTTCAGTGGTAGGATTCCTTTACAAAATAGCATACCAGGGCATTCTGTAGTCCTTTTACAAATAGAATGGACACCTGATCAGCATGCAAACAGCTTGTCAGAGTGTCAGCACTTTTTTCTTTTTATGTTTTGTTGGTAGGGAAATTTTATGTATAAATGAAGACTTTCAATTAAGAGAAGGTACTGTTTCAGTTATCCCGCTTTTCAAAACATAGGAAAACATTGCAGAACAAACAGAAATTAACCGAAAGTCTGAATTAGTAGGGTTTGAATTAATGTGAGTCTGTTGTATAAGCAAGCCTGCACATACAAAATATAACTTCAGTTTGCAGTGAAGTACCTTGTGAGCGTGGCTCTTTGTCCCAAAAGGTAGGGCTAGGAGGTGGTGAACACTCCTCCTCAGACAGGTCCTGAATCACACGGCGCTTCTTTTGCACCTGCCCTGCAATTGCCGCATTTACTTTCAGGGTAACGAAATTAAGCATTTTGAATACTAAATCGACATCTTGAAGAAAAGGAGATTGGGATGCTGCTGACAGTTAAGCGTGTGCACGTCCAACACTTGATTTGCACCTATTTCACTGGTGCCTGTCCATGTTTTTAGTGCCACGTCCCATGACGCTCACAATCAATAAAGTTGCTTACGCCTCGGTTTTGATTGACTGGGAGGTGTCACAGGGGGAGAACTGTCATCTTCATCATCAGAGAGCATCCTCTTTGTCCTGCGCCGTTTTCCACGTCCGTACTCCGCCTCACAATTAAGATCTGATGTGTTGGTGGCAAGAGGCAGCACCTGCCTTGCTTCGTCATATGTTTCTGTGAAGTAATCGAAACATTTAAGTCACATCAGATATAATTTTCATCAGCTGGTGACCATTAGTAGTGGCACAAAAGCAGAGAAGACTGAGTGTTGTGCATCGAGGGACAAAAAGCAGCATCGAATGGACCGCGAAGCATGAGAGAAAGACCATGTCGATCGATGCACTTTGACCGCAACAACAAAATTTAGTGCCGTGCTGGAGTGTTAGTGCGTGGCATTGTCTGACAGCAGCTTCTAGGCTGGTTTCGGCAGAGTCATCTTATGCAGTTGGAGCTCCACCTATGTGCAAGGAGATCCCTCCCCTTAGCTATTACCACACAGACTCCTTGCACTCAGATTGCAGACACCGCCTTACTGGCATGAGTGTTCTTAGCTGCCAGTTCTAGTTCAATTCTGAATCCCGTCACACACACCACTCACTTAGGGCCTCTTGGCACGCCCTTTGATTGCCTGACACACTAAACATTGCTACAACCTAAAATTTAAATTTGGCTAACACAGTAGCAGCTAAAGCCACATACCGTATGTTTCCATCTCTTCACAATCGACGGACTTCCAGTGTGCTCCTGGTGATTTGTTCTTTCCAACGTAGAGTCCAACTTTCTTCTCCTCCTTTTCTGGAGGCCACAAGCAGGAGCCCCCAACGATCCATGATGATGGCACAACGGCCACCTGGTCCTGTTCGCCAGGGAACTTGATAATGCTGTACCTGGCAGGAGCTGTTAGAAAAGTCATTTCAATGAGGCAATTCGCTGATACGTAGCTTCCCTTGAACGATAAGTGCACTGAAAGGCGTATGATAGCACGTCTGCTACATAAAACAGTCACAGGCTCAATAAAAGCCAACAGAACACTGGAGCACATGCCCATAAATGCACCAAGTGCAACAGCACTACATGAATCCTTTGAAAGACTGCACACACATGATGTTAATAACCACAATACACAGGGTGTCCAAAAAATGTGTGCACACACAAGAAACAAGTGCCTTTGCCTAAGTGGTTCTAGGTGTCGTAGTGTAAGTAGTCTAATACCCAAAACGCACTGTCGAACACAATCCGGATCGGTCCGCAATCCTGGTCTGCGTAATCCCGCTTGGGCACGTTGTATCGTCCGCACTTCACATTCGTGATCTTGGTTTTAACTTGCATTCGTCTGGTGGAAGCTTTACACAATACCCCGAGAAGTTAAAAATTAAAAGGAAACACAGGTCCAGGATGTCTACTTTAAAGGAATTCATATTAATGCAAATGCGGTTTCATCTGTTTCGGCGTCTGTCGATGTTGTTTTCTTCGTGCGGGCCGCTGTCATCGCCGCCATCTTGCCAACCCGGTACCGGCAGTGCAAGTAGCGAGAAGGTGAGGGCGAAAGGAACCCACTGCGCCTGCGCCAACCCTCCTTGAAGTGTGTAATCATGTTCGCGAACGGGGGACACGTGTCTGCGTTGTTGATCTCTGTCGAGGAGACTCGCGTTGTGCGCACCTGAGGGCAATCACGATCGCTCCCTAACCATGATTGCGCGCGATATGGATCCTGCGTCAGTTTGTTTTGGGTATAAAAATGCAGTTTTGAGGGCACCCTGTATTGTCCAGCACAGGATTGAAAAATAGTACTTTGAAGAAGTGTTCCGCAGTAGCTGGCATCAATGGCTCACAAAATTATTGGACAAAATCCAAGCACAGGTAACACGGATAAAAAAAAAAAGCACGTATGGTACAGCACCGAAGTAGTGTCTCAATGTGGCGATATTGTTAACTAGTGTGAGGCAAGGGAAGCACAACATGGCAGTTAGCCCTGTATGGTAAAAGCATGCACTTCATTCGAATGGATGTCAGTGGCCAGACTTGCAGCTGTGAAGGATGGGACACGACGTGAATGCCAAGATACGAAGAAGCACAGGGGTACACATACAGATCTTCTGTGCGCCTGGATTTTCTTCCTATGATGCACATCTCTCCTGTCAAGGCAAGGTGTGCCACACCTGTGATTTTCACAAAACTACCGTCGTGCAACAAGCACGTGCTGTCACTGCTGTTATTCCGCAATTCAAAGCACCTTGGAACAGTTACACGCCTGTAGAGAGGCGGAGTACATCTCATGGGGAGTGACACCCGTACGGCACTTGGAGGCGGAAGCTTTTCAGGAGTGATGCTTCTCTGCTCAAGTTTCCTATTATGAAGCTGCTCAAGTGGCCTTTCAGGCTTTCGCAGGTACTTCTTCAGAGTCTGCATATAATTCTCGAACGGGAATGAGCTCCACCGATCGAGGGGCCCGTGGTTTCGCACTTCAGCAACAAGGTGGGTCAGCCTATGAACGTTGTGGGAAACGGACTCCTCTCCATAGATATCCGCGTGCTTTCTGACAAAGTGGCACAGCAGCTTATGGGCATATTCTGTGTGCTCTTGGGAAAGGCTAAGGCTGGGGCTCACCAGTATGGAGATGGCAACATGAAGCTCTAGAAAGTGCTTATACTGGGCCCTAGGAAGAGAAGTCGCAAGGCACAGTGGACCCGTATACAGAAGGAACATTCTCAATTCTGTCGCCTTCCAACGATCTAATTCTGACATGGACCGCGGTTTTCTAGCAAAATCTGAGTGAACAAATGCCGACAGTGAGGCATGCTTTACAGAGATTGTTTCACGGAGCGCTGGACTTAGGCGGTGGCCTCTAGTTCCTCTGAACCACAAGAAGAGCAGTCGCTTTTGCACCCCGAGGCATACCAAGTGCATATAGTCTAATGGCACCTGTTTCACCATATCAATCGGGAGCTCCTCGAGTATGGATGTACCAAGGTGGGGCTCTTCTTGCTCTTGGCCACGGAAGCTCTCATCTGTCCCCAATGGTGCACCTGTCTCTGGGAAAGCAACCTCTATCACTGATGTATTCACCTTCGATAGTGCAGCCCTGCTTTGTGCAGCTACAATAACCGGAATGACTCTTGATCGCAAGAATGTATGCTTTAGCTGGGGCATCACAAATCAACCCAGATATCATTACTTGTACTTTTTTGCCATTGAGATCCATGCCATCATTTTGAATTTTGGAAAACTCGTCGACAAAAGGCCTCAAGAATGTATTCGCACACAATGCCTTTGATGTTCCATAGTAGACTCCAACAGGGAAAGGCGGCAGTCTCTCGTCACAGTTCGTTACTTTGCACAGGACCGGCCAAAATTGGTGTTTACTGCTTTTGGAAATTGGGAGGCCGTCTACATTAACATTGACAAAGATTGTTTCAGGAATGTCATCCATCACAGAAAGTGTGTACTCCAAATCATTTTTTAGACCAAAATGACAGAATTTCCCCTCGCACATTTCCGTGATGCTGTTGTACCTTGGGGTGTGCAACAAAGAACGCGCGCTACTTGGGAAATCCACGTGACAAGGATGCAACTTGAGTACTTTCAGTAAATCTGTCACATGCTTTTGGTGGACACCTGAAAGTGCCCAGGTTCTCAAGTGCGCCAACATGTATTCGCTTTCGGTTGCGCCAGAACCATTATACGTCATGTGGGAGGTCGTGCTTGGCACGGTTTCGGGAGACGCCGCAGTGATGCTGAGCAGCGGGCTACACTCTAACCGAGGGCTTTCCGAAAGTTCCTGAACATGGTACTGCAAAACATCCTGCTCATTATCGCCGGCGTCTTGCAGGCGTTCAGGTTCGGGAACATGAATATGCTCTGATGTAGCGGAACAATGCGCTGACGGGACAATGCTTGAAGCACCAAACAAAAGTTGGCAGCTGTTTTCAGTTCTTCTTTGTACCTTCCGGTAAAACGTGC
Organism: Ornithodoros turicata; assembly: GCF_037126465.1. Lineage (NCBI taxonomy): Eukaryota > Metazoa > Arthropoda > Arachnida > Ixodida > Argasidae > Ornithodoros > Ornithodoros turicata. The sequence goes on along the minus strand of NC_088201.1, from coordinate 198,332,924 downwards.
TTTTGGGGGTTTTCGGCATGACGATCGAACGTATCAACGCACACGCACAGCTTTCAGTTATTAACGAAAGAGGCAGCGTATGTCTTACGTGTGTCCGACATTCCTGCGGCAGCGAAGCGAAGGAGTGGACGTGTTGGAAGAACGATGGCTTTTCCACTTCAGTCCAAACAATCAAACACACCGTCAAGAAGCCAACAATGGAGTGGACGCAGACGCAACGCTACGAGCTGGAACTGGAACTCTGGAACCAGGCTCCCACAGCTCCCCATAGAGCCCATAGTTTGAGATAATTCAGGCAACACTGGACATGCAACCAATGAAAATGAACTATGATGCCTACCTTTCGGCCAATCAGGAGTCTCTCAGTTTGGCTCGCCTTTCGGCCCGGTACTGGCCAGTACTGGCTACCATCGGCTTTTACTTTTACTGGTTTTCATGCCCGACGCTTGTTATTCCGTGTTCCAGAACAACTAGGCAAATTTTTGACAAAATACACATTTATTTGAAACATCGTACTGATTCAATAATCTGACACAAATATTCACCGTGCCTACAGAGTCCAAATCGTTGCGTTCGTTGACCAAGTTCGAACACGAAAACACACACTACTCCCAGAAGTAAGCGACGATCACAGGAGTGCACGCGATTTCACGGTTAGCATCTCCTTTCGTTGGCTGCAGTGCGAAGGTTTCAACGAAGCAGGCAATGCTTGTCGCACGGACACCGAATCCTGTCTCCGTTGTGACTGCATTTGAAAATGCGACGGCGCTCACAAGTGTTCCTCAGGCGTGAGCTGCATTCCAGTTCTGAACTCGAGAGACTGTTCGTACGTAGGATACTTGTGTTGGGAAACATCACAACATGCGCTGAGTCACTTCGACACACGAACAAATCTGGGACTTCTCTTTGAACAATGCCATCATACCGTGGTGTCAACTGACATCGTCGAGACGCCGCACGCCGCTGCCACTTCTCTCCCTTCTCTTCTCGTAACTGCCCGCCAGACAGGCAGCCCGCGAAAGAATGCTCTTTTGAAACTTTGCCAACCAATAGCGGAGCGCGCAATGTCCTTCGGCCAATGCGTATCAACTATGATGCCTGACGGAGTAATACCACGTGTTTATGACGTGCAAACATTTTTTTAGAGCCGCGAAGAGGGGGAGCTGTGGGGGCCTGTCTGGAACCACCACAACGGCAAAAAACCGCCAAAGCCAAACGGAAACGGAAGTGCACAACTTCTCGTCCCCACTACACCACCAATAACTGCTACCACCAGGATATTAAACTTGCAGCACACACATCAAACGTAACATCATAAAAAAACGAACTGCTTTCGATTCTTTGATGGGCTGTTGTCATAACACACTATTCCCACAAAAATCCTGGAATTCATCGCACGATTTCTACGAAATTTGAAACGCGAAACTCCTTCATTTTTCATAGCACTCCTCACGGAATTTGAAATGCGCTTTCCGCCCCTCCTCCTTATGCGAGATACAACTAAAAACGAACGAAGTGTCGACGCTTTTGTCTGTATCAACTAGTGATCTAGCGAACTTTTGCGGATTTAAGTTAGGGACTTTAAGATCTAGGAACTTTAAGTTCGCAGTCGAAACCAGCTGGTTTGCGTGGTTCGCCGAACAATCGAATTTCAAGCCAGATTCGCCGATGCTCGCAAAATTTCGCAGAATTGACCTTTCTAATAGAACGTTAAACAAACCTGTGAGGCACCGGAAGGCAAGGTTGCTCTTCCTAGGGGGGTCGTCCTTGCTCAAAAAAGCGTGAACACACGGGGGCTGCCATCCGTTGGTCATGGACGGCGTTGCCTTCCGTTGGTGCTTCATTCCGCTAAACTTGACGTGCTGGTTGTCCTAAATTCATCACTTCCTATCTAAATCTACTACATCAGTTGCTGGTGTGCTGTCGTTCGTTCGTCACTTTATTATCACGAAATTCGACAGGCCAGAGCATGGAATGCCGGGTGGTTTCGTTTTTGACATTTTTGGTTCCTGTTGGTTCGCAGAGCAGTATGAAGATGACGGTCTACTGTGTGTATTGATCTTTGGATTACAGTTGTCTTCGGAAATACGTGCCTACTTACGATGTCTAACGATTTACCCTCGCAAAGCGTAATACAAACGCCATTTCAACACATCATAGCCGTAAGATATTCTCGTTTTATATGGCGTTCACATCGCTATTCCCATAGCACTACTCAATTATGCACGTATCTCGAAGATTCCCGCGTACTCAACGCAGTTAGACGACTTGCCTCGCTTCCTACGCTGGACATCGTTCCCTCCATCGGCTCGTGCCCCAGTTTGTTATCTCAAGTGACTGCACAGCGTTGGCAACAAACGGAGCAGCTCCGCTGTAGTTAGGGGGTAGATATTCGTCCACTAACACTGTCCATGACGAACGGATGGCTGTGCCCGGGCGGTCACGTTCAGGTGTAGGAGAATTCCATTGACGGCCCGCCAAGTACATTCTCTAGAGTACTCCTATTATCTATTATTAGCAGTTGCTCAAATCGCCTAAGTTAGAAAATTGCCCACTGCGATTCCATTGCAGTATCCTCTGTCCCATAATAATGGTAGCATTAATGATAACCAAAATATGCACTACAAACAACAACAACTTTATTGTGAGATGATGAATGGGAGGTTTCATAGCCAGGGGCCATACTCTACCCCATTGCTGGTGGTGATGCGGGGAATTAAATAATGAGGTACCCAGAAAGATGAAGAGAGCTTTGAGGGCAGAGAGTTGATCGGCTGAAAGTGGCCCGGGATCAAGCAGTTTTGTGAGAGGTATAGGGGCGAGAGTCCAGCTCGTTAACGGATCCGGAGAGTACGGATCGGTAAGGGTGGTAGTGTGGGCAGTGGAGAAGATCGTGCCGTAGATCTACTACACCACCGCGGTGACAGCGATAGGGAAGTCAACTTGTCTCAAGCGCTGACGCCACTGCGTTGTAAAAGTCACATACAGGCGCATTCGATAAGCTAATGAGGCGGCTTGACGTGAGATATGCCAAGGTATGCGGAAAGCGAGTCCTGACCTAGCTTGGTCAGCATGGCTGCAGGGAGAATGTCATCGGTCTATTGACGGGAAGTCAAAGGAGTCCCGAGGCGTTCGAAGTACGGAACGACGATCTCCTCTTAGCAGCGCAATGCGCGTCGAGACGAGAGGGCTGCTTCTGTGACGCTGTCGGCCTGTTCATTCCCTTCGACACCGCAATGGGCTGGAACGTGTTGGAGAACCAGCCTGTGGCCTGCTGCACAGACAAGATTGAATGGCACTAGGACATCCATCGCCAACAGTGCAGATGAGCCTCCGATAGCAGAATTTTCAATTGCTTGCACCGGGAATGTAGACTCGGTGAACACGACCCATTCCCGTGCACGGGAATGGGTAACCCCATAGGGTAACGTCAACGATGTGTTGCAGAAATAAAAGTATGGAGTACATTTGGAATGGGATACATGTTCCGCAGCTCTGAATGAAGTTTGATGTGAATGAAGCGAAAGACGACGCCCTTCCACTACGCCTTCGGATGGGATAACGAGATGTGTCATCGGTGTATGCTGCGGCAGAGGTAGAAGACTTCGCGTCTACGAGAGCATACAAAGGGCCTCGAACTACTTGAGGGGAACCTGATCTCTTCGTTCCTGGACGTCCGGAAGACCTACGAAGGTGGGTGGCACAGGCATAGACCAGGGGGCGTCCGGCGGTGTGACTTCCTTACCTATGAAGCCAGTGAAAGCCTGGCGTATCCTCTGCGCTACGCGATGGAAATCACCTTCAGGACGGTATCGACTTTTCCTGAGGAGCATTCACGCAAACGTACGACGTGTCTAGCCGTTTCACGGTCACGGAGAACCTCCACCGGGAGTTCACCAGTTTCAGCCATTCTTGGAACTCCAAAGTAGCGAGGAAGGCTTTGCGCAAGCAAGGTCCGAATGGTATTTACTGACGTTCTGAAAATCCTATGCAATATTGGAAGGCTGTAAAGCACAGTTGCCATCACCAAAGCCACGTGAACAGCTAGAAGGAAGCGCTGACCGGAGCCCCATCCTAAGCCAGAAAGATGTTGAATTGCAGGAACCCAATGCTGCACTTTTGTTTTCAGGTGCTTAATGTGGTGAGCTCAGCGCAGGTCCGAGTCCATCACCACACCAAGGAAGCGATGGGAACGTAAGGCTCGAGCTTCTTTGCACCAGCCTAAAGAGGGAAATTTATCATGAAAGGAAGCAGGATGCACTTTTCGGGCGAAAGGTCCATCCCAGGCCGCGTGGGGTATAGATTGACATTATTTAAGGTTATCTGCAAACGGCGCTGAATTGCTGGTTTTGACTTACCTACAGTCCAAAATGCAACGGCGTCGGCATACACATAGAATGCTACTTTGCGAGGAATTATCGACTTTATTCCTGCCATTACCACATTAATGGGTGTAGGACTCTGAATGGTTCCTTGGGGTACGCCCTGATGAACAGGACGCTTAGGGCTTTGGCTGTGGAGTGTGCGGACGGCGACAGTTCGGTCCGTAAGGAAATGGTGGAGCCAGCTGAAGAGTCGTCTAGGTACTTCAAAAAAGCGCAAGGCGTGCAGCACACAAATGTGCGAGACGGTGTCATAGACGCTTGCTATCTAGGAAAACTTATACAACGATCTGCCGATATGCACGGCATGTTCGACTGTAGAAACGAGGTCGAGAACTGGATCCATAGAGCTTCGGTGGCTAGGAAAGCCAGCCAGTTCGTAATGGAATGCAGCTTGCTTTTCGAGGCACTGGTCGAGACGATTCAGAACCACTCTCTCAATCAGTTTTCCCACACAGCTTATCGGGCTCACAGGGCGAAAAGAGGAGAGGGCATTTGCGGGCTTGGTTGGTTTCAGGACGGGAAAAACTAATGCCTCCTTCCAGGTAGATGGTCGGGATCACTGTTGCCAAGACGTATTATAAACATGAAGGAGAGCTTGGCGTGGTCCTGCGTCAAGCTTTCGCAGTGCGGCATCAGTGATTTTGTCTGGTTCCAGGGATGAGCCCACATTCGTAAATTTCAACGCTGTCTTGAACTCGATTGGAGTGAAGTAGGACTCCCTCCATAACCTCCGGTGGACGGGGCCATTGTGGGTGAATTTGTTTCGTCAAGCTCTGGACAAAACTGCTGTGTAGCGTAGTCGTTGAAACAGCCCCCGGTGTCGTCGGTACGACGGAGACCTTTGTGGCCGTGCCTATACTCTAGAAAATTTTGCTGACTGAGAAAGAAACACTTCATACTCATATCTCTCTCTCAGGAGCGATTGGTTATGGCGGATGCGTTTCGCGAGCCGCCGCAATCTCTCTCTCAGGTATGCCTGGCAACGAGCCACTCTGAACCTTGCATTAGTTCCTTGCGATTGCGAGCTCGTGTTCGCAAAAGAACGTTCTGGACTAGTGGCAACCCCACACCCAATAGAAGTAATATCTCCCTATCGATCTTTATTTTATGTGGGCGTGTAGGAGTACCTAAGGTGAGTACCACGTTTCTGGCTGTTCACTTGTTCTTGCGTACCCTGATCTCTCTTACATCAATTACGCCCCGTGATTTGAGATTCTCGGGGATTTCCTCCGCCGAGACATCTGTAAGTTCAGCGAGAGCGGTGACATCGCGGCTGATGTTCAGGGTTTTGTGCAATAATTTGTGTCGACTTCAAGTTGTCATTGCTGTCGGCCTCAGAACGAAATTTAGTCATCAAGTCTCCCGACCGAAGGTCCTTCACATTAAGATAAAGCAAGGGGGTCGAAGTTGGTCGAGGAAGCGTTGCCACCTGGGAGCCGCCATCCGCTAAACTTGACTTGCGTCCTTCCGAAAAAATCGTCGCTTGTTATCTAATTTCGGCATGCAACACACTGATACACATTTGTTATACAAATAAGCAATTAATATTTTCCACTTGCTTGTGTGATGCCGTCATTATGTCAGTTTATTATAACAGAAACTCGACAAGCCGTAGCAAGGAATGGCAGGTAGCTTCGATTTTGTACACTTCCGCTAACCGTTGGCTTGCATAATAGCACGGGTCCAGCAGCATGGCCGAGCGGGATACGGCTCCCCGCTGGTTGGTGGTAGCCAAGGTCGTGAAGAAGACTGGGAGAATGGGGTTCGAATCCAATACCACCGGCTGTGATGCCTCAGGTTTTCCCTGGTTTTTCCCAAAACTTTCCAAAGGAATGTCGGCACAGTTCCCCCTGAAGTCTGCCCAGGACACATACCAACCCTCTGTTCCAACTCTTTACCGCTGCCCTCTCTCCATTAGTCCACGTCTGTACCCCTCTCATATTCATAGTTGCTTCGCGGCACTAAGGCAAAAAAAAAAAAGAGGAAAGAAAAGAATAGTATGTGAATGGCGGTTAATTGTGTGTAGTCATTTCCGGATTGCTGTTACCCTCCGAAATGAGCGCTATATTCCTTACAATTTAGTTGCTTTCCTACTGGAGTATATGAACGTCACTTGGACAGGTCATAGGCGGTACACATGTACATACGTGTCGTTGGAATTCAAAGATTCGCCGATTCTGTAGAAGACCTCACTGACAAGATATGGGTTCCAACAATTTCTCTATGACACCGGTAGCACTGCTCAATTCTACACACACCCAGAAGGTCTACACGTACGTAAAGCAACCTGCAGCTTCCTTCGCTGGCCATCGCTTCCTCCATGGGCGCGTTAGGCCCTTTCTGTTGTGCACGTGACTTCCCAGGATTGCTCTTGCAAAGGGGGACCTGCACCGTAGATGGGCTACCAAGATTCGTCCACTAACACTGCCCATGACCCTCGGATAACTGCACAGTGGAGGTCACAGGCGGGGTTAGGACGATCCCATTGCCGGCTCGTCAAGCCCGTTCTCTAGTGGGGTCACCCATATGATCTCTATGAGGGAAAGTGACAGCACTGCATTTTTTTCTAATGGGGGTGAGATATTTCCGCCTGGTGAAATTTCTTTTTCGAAGCTCTGGACTACATGCTTCAGGGAAACTGGTCTCTATTTTGCGTTGTTGTCTCGCGCTGTCCTGGAAGAGATGGTGTAGAAGGACGAATACAACGCATGCATCACAACGCCCATTTGCGTATTTCAATTGAATGATGACATTGAGGGAAAGTCACCAGCAGTGGGATACGAACCCATACCCTGTGATTGCCGGTCAGAGACGCTACAAAGTACACTGCGCTAGGTACCCTCTCTTCGACGTACAAGGGGTATATTGAAACACGATATGTGAAATACATGTATTGAAACACGGGGTATACCGAAACCATCAACTTTTCTTGTCGCTTTCTGGTACAAGCAGCTCGAACTTTCGACGGTAGTGCCGTTCCTCTCCTCTGCTCCATTCAAAACGTGTCACGATGCGGCGTAGAAGAGATCGCCTTGGAGAGAACAAAAAGTAGTTCCTGGCATCAAAAGCAAATTTTCTCTGGCTACATTTATTGTATGTGTGCTCGGAAATGCTTCCACAAGAAGCACGAAAGTTGGGACGTACTCGTAAATTTTCCTTTCGCACTTTCAGCTCCTGAAAGTATACTAACTTATGCCGTCTCTTTTGGTGGCAAATTGGCGTTTACTGGTGCCATGCCGCTATTTGGCAAATTGAAACGAGTGCTAGTGATGGGAAGTCGGACTCATTTTGGTGAACCGGCTCATTTCGATAAATTCACTTTACTGATCCATTCGAATGATTCGTTCATGAACCAGTGACATCACAGTTTTTCTGACGTCATACTGGTATTGCAGCTCATGAGCACAACGTCGCTGCTATCTGGTGGAATGCCGACTCATACAGATACTAAAAAAGGAACATACACACACACACACTGGCCCTGTACTGCAAGTCATCCAAAGACTCATCAGTGTGAGCCTTTGCGGTCAACTAGCCACGGTGGCACCATAAGGCACCCTCCGTCATACGGCGACATGACAGCGACACAGCGAGAGGCACGACTGCAAACAACAAAACGGCGTTGGCGAGCCTCTCTGAACCGAACAGCGCAGTGACTACACTACTACACCGCCCACTGCCGCTTTGATACCCGTATCTCATTCCTGACCTCCAACTCGTTCTCCCAACTGGTGATTTAGCATTCAGCTGCTTAGTTCGTCAGTTCCCTGACCCTCCATTCCCTCGAACACTCTCGGTACGAAGGAAACACCCGCGCCTTCATGGGTCTCTCCCAGGGATTTCCCTGCATTTTTGCAACCCCCCCCCCTGAAATTTCTCAGGTGACCCTACCCAGCTCAGCCACCAACACGTTCTGGTAGTGAGTCCAGCGCAGCCAATTACATCGTGTGCTGTCAAACTTGGAAGGTAGGACCAGTCATGCAGATGATCGTACCATGCATTTGTCCAAAATCATTTCTAAGTGACTGTTCAATGCATATATTGCTCGCATATAGGAGCAAAAATGCGTGCGGGCACTCAATGCGGGCAACTCAATGTGTATCATCAAGAACCATTTGCGCAAGCTATTCTGCGTTTTTCGTCTAAGGTTTTCACCGTTGGTTGCTAGGTATTCATTGAGCATCGTGAGACAAGGTGCTAATCTTTTTTCTTTGTCGGTCGTGTGATTATGCATCTTAATGTTGAAATGACGTTCATAATAAATCTGCATTATACTGTACTGTGTTCTAACGTAATAACACGTACAAATAAAACGGGAAAGCTGTGCAGATATGTCACCATTGTACCACGAGTCTTTCCGTGTCTAAGAAAAATTCTGTAAGTGGAACCTTCACCAAACATACCCCCCCCCCCCCCCCCGCAGTGAATTTCTGGGGAAATCACTGGTCTCTCCTCCCACCACCGCCTTCCGAAATGCCCTCAACAGTACGCCGTACGCCCTCTCCACTGCCTCCGCGCCCCCGCCACGTCGAGCATTCGAGAAAGCATGGCAACAACATCCACAGATGGCGCGACGGGCTCGCGGCCAAGAAACAGCCGCTGTCGCAGCTATTTTTATGCGTGCTCGTGCTTGTGATGGCGATTGTGGATTTAGTACACATGCACGACACAATTGCTGTGCACCTCCGTTCTCATCAAACAAGTAGCTGAAGGTGAAAGGCGGAAGCACAGTCGTGCCGTAAAGCTTGCGGCAAAATCGGAAGTAGTTGGCGCCTTCAGTAACCAAACTTAGTTAACTGCTTAAAATAGTTGTTTAATCAGTAGTTGCCACTACATTTCTGCAAGTAGTTGTAGTAACAACAATCAGGTAGTTAACTACTGGCCATCATTGATACTAGGAATATGGCTGGTTTGGTGAGACCAAATGAACAAGAGTCGCAATGCACACATAATTTTAGCGAAACAAATGACTAGGTAGATTACCTACTAGGGTTGACAAACGAAGTGTCGGGTACCGTTTTGCTTCCGCGGGCCGGTCATCAGGAAAATGAAGCCAGCATACCTAAGAAGATACAGGAAGGTACCACCAGCCAGAACAAGTTACAAACTGCGAATTGCTTACCCGAGCCGACTTTCCAGGATTTTAATCCTTTTTATGAAGGTTTCGGGTCCACCGTTTGCGCAGATCTTTATTTTCTTTATCCGAAGGCACTGTGTGCATCGAAAACTGCACAAGGCACGGACAGTCTATGTGCAGCAGTGGGACGTGCGAATCACATCGGAATAGTTTCACGCTTTCATAACGCCTCGTAGTGGCTGCACCCTACGACTGAGTACGTCTTCTCGGCTATAAATTCACCTCTCGACATTTCATGTACGCGTGCGAGTCATAAAACTACGAAAGACACCACGAAATAACAATGTCGCAGCAATATGCGGAGACGCAAGGTAAAGGCGTTGAATGGCGGTGCGCCATCGGCGCTACCTGGGGAGGGCCTATCGAAACAGTTTCTGAAAAAGGTCTCTAAATTCGATGGTAACAGATTGTTAACACTGTCTCCGAGCTTCCATTGTGGTTCCAACGTACAAATCATTCTGATGGTGACAGACAATCGTTAAGGTAAATGCAGTGAGCATTTGTGTGTAACTTATCTCTGTTTTTACAGAAAAAAGTAAAACGGGCTTCACCCCTATAGTCCCAATGGGGCCTAAGCTTACGCGCATATCATTTCGTTTTTTTATATATATTATTACGTTGTATATTATAATTATATTGCTTTCACGCATAAAGGAATACAATGTGACATGCTCAATCTCGTTTTGTCTTTGTTGCTTTGTTTCGTTCTCTGTTTTTGCAACATTGAGGATGGTCGGAAGGATGTCATAGGATTTGTTGTTTTTTTCTTTTGTCTGAGTTGTACACAGGGTGCTTAATTTTGGGGAACACATTTTGTTTCTTTTTGAGAAATTTTACCCGGTGGAACTAATTAAATTATCTATCAAATTAAAATACCCTTGCTCATCTATTGCTAAGAAATCTAACATATTTTGTGCAGGTTTAGCACCACATCCTCGCTCCGTCGTCATCAGTTTCAAGCAATTCTGAAATACACGAGTCAGTTGTCTGTTGCTTCGGAATATAGCTAGACAAAATTATATATTGTTTCATGCTTTTCTTTTTGAGAAACGACAACGATTACCTTATTTTTGCACCGCTCTGCAGATTTGGAACTCAATTTGGTCGGACGATTTTTCTGAACGACATACTTTTCGGTACATACCATGATCGAATTTGTATTATAAATGTAATTCACAATTTTACGGCAAACATTTCCTATTGTTACAACATAGAATAGAGATGCTAAATGACGATCTTTTTAATCACCCTAACATAAAGAGTCTCTTCTTCAGAACAGTCTCTGTTTGAAATATCCGCGGCTTTCTGGCTGAGGCAGTTCCCTCCATCATTTCTTACCGGTTCATTGGATTTCTATACGTCTAATAAACAATGCTTTTTCTGTACACAGATAAAACAGATTTCGCCGTATATGCAGAAACATGCAGAAAAGATGCCGGCGCTGTTCCCATTAATATCATTGGTGGCCCCTCCTCTGTGATTACGTTATTGAAAATAATAGTGGGGTTTTATATTTCTTTTCTATTTTGTGTAATGTTTGTGTATTACTTAGTGGCCTGTGTGAAGTCCAGGGGTGTGGCAGCGTACTAAACGCGTTTATGATTTTTCGCAATGCTTCAATAGAGCTAAATCGGTGAAAAAGTCATCGAGTTGTTCTATTGGTCAAGTGCAGGGATCTTCTTGAAAAAAAAAAAAAGATATTAGGGGCCGCCTAAGTATCTTTCCGCGTTGACAGTGCCTTAGCATTATGTCTTTTATGCGGTCGGAATCGAATGTTCATTAGGGTTCTTTCGTGAGCATGACACAGAAGCGGTCTACAGTCAGGCTCTGAAACGATAGCTGCGGGCTAGAACGTTATCGAAATGGGGGGGGGGGGGGTATCGTTATCAAAGATAAAGAAAGACGGAAAGGTCAGACAGGCAAAGGCCGACTTGCTATTCCCAAAAGAAAAAAAAAAGAATGAAAGAGGAAAATAGGAAAAAGAAGCAAAAAAAGAAAAATAAAAGGTGGCAGGGGACCATGGGGTGGCTAATGGGGTGGCTCAAAGGCTCTCAAGGTGGGGTGGCTGATGGGGTGGCTCAAGGCTCAAAGGCTGCTGAGCAGCCTAGTGTCCTTCAGGTAACGCAGGAGGGCTCGGGTGACTGCCCACTGTCTGGAGTGCCCGACAGGTCCCAGCAGCGGTTATCGAAATGGTCGCGCCTTGTGTCCATAGATAACGAGATGCGCCCACCATTTGTCATAGGTAAGCAGAGCAGAAGTTTCCTAGTGACATGGGTTAGAAGCCGTCGGTGTTAATGAACACGGGATCAGACAGTTAACTTGCGGTCGTTGCGCTCAAGCCTTCGTCGTTTTGAATTTGACCAGCCAAGGTGCACCATGAATTTAGTCACTTTGTTGCATTTTGGATGCAATAATATATGGCTTCGGTTCCATTTCGTTTCTCATATATTTTGTCAGTATTCTTTCCTATATAATAATCCTCACTTGACACTACCTCAGGAGACCCCTAAACCCGTTCCTGTTCATATACTTTGCCTCTAAAGATGTATAAGTCTGCCATCACTACTTGGGTCAGAAATCGCTATGAAATAAATAAATAAATAAATAAATAAATAAAAGCGCTTCTTTGTTCCACACCATCACTTTTGTGAATGGATTCATAAAAACATTCCTTGTTTCTTTATCACACTGAGTAATGCGATTTTGTTTAATTACAGAAATATACCATATTTACTTCGGTTTTGACATTTGAGGTTGAGACAATAGCTAGAATCGTGCAAGCTTCACATTCACCAGTTATATTGCTCATAAACTTGACTTATTCCATTCATGTATTGAAAACGTGCTACACTCTATTGAAATCGTATTGAAATTGAACCACACATGTGCGCTTTGAAGCATTAAATATCCTGAAAACTATGATTTGGTAGGCTTTGGGCCTCAGAATGACCTGAGTTATTCTTTCAACCATCCTCAAAGCTACATGGGATGAAACAACTGGATAATAATAAAGAAGTCGTTGGCAAAAACTTCAAACGCGCTTGATCTGCATACTCTCATAGACGAAATATGTAAGGGATACAAAATTCCCTGTAGTTTATTTGGTTGATGGCGAATATATATTTCTGACTGGTTGATGCTATCGTACAGGTTCCATTTGAGTTCCACAGCACAGATGGTGGTGACTGGGGTTACCGCCGTCAGAGTTAATGACCGTGAGTGGGCAGGCTTCATTTTGTATGTTTTCTTTCTTCTTTTTTTTTTGTTCTGTTCTCCAAAAAGACGTGCAATAGTCGTGCACCGTTTTGTGGGTTTTTACTATTCGCTTATGTCCAGCTGAAAGCGTGTGAATTATATATTACAAATGTTTCCTTTGCAACCCCGTGGATGGTTGAAAGGATGTCCCATGTTTTTTTCGGGCTTCGAAATCTACATAATGACAGATCGTTCGTCCAAGTGGAGTGCTACATGTGAAGCCGGCACCAACTTAGCTATCCTCGCGGATTCGTGACATTCTGCTCCAAACAATGTTCTGTAAGTTCCAGTTATTCCAAAAACCGGATTCATGAGTGTGTAAAATAAACGCTTCATTCATTTCAAGATTGATTCACATCGCTCGAAATGGTCAGTAGAACCGCCTGTATATATACTTTTTTTTCGTTGCGATTTCTGATGGAATTTGCGACAGATCACAGACACACTCCAGAAGTTGTATGCATAGTGCAGCATAATCTCTATCAAGAAAAAAAAAGTGTAAATGCAATATAGCGTCGAGCCCGTTTGTCACTGCTTGCAAACTCCTTGACTAAATATATCTGTTACTTTGACAACCAGTGAAGTGAGAACTATCTGGGATATTTGTTCACTGAAGGCTAAAAAGATGTATTTTCAAAAGTCTTTGATGAGTAGGGTCAGTTCACTGGCCATAGTCAGGGAGATTTACCGTAGTACACTGCTGGACATGTTTCAGAGAGAGCGACACCATAGAAGCTCAGCGACGGACGTCAGGTCAGTTGTTTGTCTCCACTGATACCCACAGCTACTTGTGTTTCTTAAATTGTATGGCTATGTGCAACAATGTGTTTGGAAGGGCAGCTGCTGATTAAAGAGGCCACATGCATTACAATCACGTGACGACCAGATTCTGCGCCAGTTTACGCCATTAAACAGCCGCCAGTCAAATATAAAATCCTGACCCTGACGCAGTTATCCTTTCCTTTCTTTTTGATCCACGTCACCAGTTGCATTATTATTTGTAGCACACTGTAGATTCATGATTTCGCCCCACGATTTTAAGGAACCTCGATAAAGACGATTATCTACAACTAACACCAAATATATATATATCTTCAGTCAATTTCAATATCAACAAAGAATAAATGATGGTTACGTGGTGGGATGTTGCGCCGCGGTTTGAGCTTGAATTGTTCAGGTGGCCGGTTTCACGTCAGTTCAGGCAGGGTGGTCCCATCGACCTCTTGGATTATATTTTTTTATATTCAGAAGCTCATCGTACATGATGACCAACAGCGGTAAAATGAATAATTTATACAAAATATTTTTCACGCAAAAAAAATCCAGAAAATCCGGCCCGGGAATTCGAGTGTTTCAGTTTTGCCGTGTTTGCACGCGTATATCTCCCGAGTCTTAAAAGATACTGCGGTCAATTTTTTTTATGCTGTAGTATGCCTCCAGGCCAGTAGTCCGAACGCAAATTTTGGAGCGCAAGAGCAATGCTCTGTGGTATAAAATATGGCGAACATGCTCTCTCGTGCGGTTTTGTTCCAAATTCGACGCGTTATTTCTCTGACTGTAGATATTCCTCGCTACCCTATTTGGTATCACTTCACTCAGCCTTTAATGCTCTTTAGTCTGGTATATATATCGTGCGTGTACCCCCTACAGGTATCTGCTGAGACAGGCAAATGTCAAGGTATATTTCGAAAAAACAAGGATTTTGAGCGTCTGTTTCTCGAAAAGGCCCCTTTTTATTTCTTTTATATTTTGCCAGGACATGGCCCGATGTTAGACATTCCATCTTACGTTAAAAAATTCTGCTTCAAAAGACGTACACTGGCGATTGCCGCGTTAAAGCGCGGCCCTAGTCTGCGTGCGTACGTGTCGGAGCCCGGCTGCCTGTACCGCGGGATGGCGGGCCTCGTGTCGGTGCTCCCTTTGTTTGAGCAAGGTTGTCTGGCCTTAGCCTTACCTGAGCTATTCGTAGGCAAACTTTTGACGTCCTGCTGAAGAAATAATTCACTTCTGGGAGCTAGTGATCTCCAACAAAGCATCATAATGAAATCCTACGTTGCCGTAAAGCCGTATTTCAAAGGCTAGGTCAAACTTAATGGTCAGCGAAGGTAAAACCTCACTCTTGCAAGCTCCGTACACGGTCATACCAATACTGCACAAATAAATATCGAGTTAGGAATTGCTTTTTTCCAGGGTTCCCGCAAGTTCCTGCGAAGCTTGCTTTACTTCATTTTACGATATTTTTAAGTTATGCAGAGGGCTTTTAGCACGAAATGCATGTGCTGTGCGTGCGTGTGTGCTGTGCGTGTAATTTCTTCTCAGAGCTAGGGAAGTGGGAGGGTTCTCGCATTTGTCATAGTAACATTAGATACGTTCAGAGCAGAGTCATACGGGAGACTCACCTAATGCACTTCGATTTCGCTCAAAACTGGACAGTAGCCATGCCTAGCGAAATACAAGCGTGCCACTGCGGAAAACAGATTTCCATATTCACATGTGTGGTAACAGCTGGCAATGAAACGCACAGTTTTGGTGTGGTGAGCGAAGACTTCTGTCACGATTCAGCACAGTCACTGTTAGCTTCCATAGCTATTGAAGAATGTCTTGACGAGAATGTTCCTCTTGCAGCTAATGATTTACGTGTCAGATGGAGCGGCGAGCCATTTTAAAAATCGGCATAGACTCTATCAGCTCTCGAAATCTACTTTCGCGAGCGGGACATGGCTGTTCAGGAACAGGCCACGACAAAAGTGCGTGTGAAAGGATCGGTGCACAGGATCGATGTGGCAGGAATCAAGCACCATGCCATGACACCTAACTTGCGTTCAACGGAGCGAGACGTCATCTTAGAGTCACAAGATGTACGTGCTTGCCAAAACACCTAACGCGCGTCCATTTACTCCATGTACGGGCTAAGGACGTGGCTTCTTTTAGAAAGCAAAAGAAAAAACAATGGGTAAACCTATACCGCATCAAAGTGACATACAGGGTTCGCATGCGTGGCAAGGCAAGACACCGGAAAGTCTAGGCCGAGAAACATTTATAGCTAGTACTGTGGACAGTGAGTGCACAACACTGACGTTTTCATAGAAAATTAGTGAAATCATTTGTCGCTGTCATTGCAAAATACTGCTTTTTCGCAGTCTTGTAAATATATCGACATAAACTACCACTTTTGATTACACAAAGTTGTCCCTTTCTTGTACGACATCGACAGGAGGCCCGCCATCCCACGGTACCAGCAACCGAGCTCCGACAAGTACGCACGCAGACAAGGGCCGCGTTTTAACGGGCTAATCGCCAGTGTGTGTCTTTTGAAGCAGGATGTTTTTACGTAAGATGAAAGGCCTAACATGGTAATAAAAAGGGGCCTTTTCGAAAAACGGACGCTCAAAATCCTTGTTTTTTCGAAATATACCTTAACGTTTGCCTGTTTCAGCAGATAACTGTAGGGGATATACGCACGATATATATACCAGATGAAAGAGCACTAAAAGGTGAGTGAAATGATACCGAATAGGGCAATGAGGAATATCTACAGTCAGAGAAATCACGCGTCGAAGTTGGAACAAAACCGCACGAGAGAGCATGTTCGCCATTTTTATACCATAAAGCGTTGCTCCTGAGCACCAAAATTTGCGCTTGGACTGCGGGCCTGTAGGCCTACTAAAGTATTAAAAAATTTCACTGCAGTATCTTTTAAGACTCAGGAGATATACGCGTGCAAACAGGGCAAAACTGAAACACTCCAATTCAGGGTCGGATTTTCTGGATTCTTTTGCGCGAAAACTATTCCATAGAAATTATTCATTTTACAGCTGTTGGTCAGTAGTATGGGATCAGCTCAAGTATCCGGAAACTCACATCTTCGTCTGGACGCCATTAATTAGCAATTAGAGCTAATTGGGACCCCCCACATTATTCAGGACCCACCAGGGCGTCATTACACTAATTGGGGATCATCTAAGACACGTCCAGACCACTGTGTGAGTTTCTGGCTACTTGAGCTGATAAAAAATAAAAAAATAGGTAGAAAATAAAATAAAAAGATAGAGATAGAGTGGAGAGAAGGAGTTTAGTTGACGATCAACGACGCCATCTTGTAGAAAGCGGTCCGGAACGGCCGCTGACTGTCGCTGGGCGACGGAGCACGGAGGCAAGTTGCAAAGCATCGCAGCACCAGTTCCGGACATCCTGTGACGTCAGCTGTGACGTCATCATGGCATGTCTGGGCAAGTTAGGACAGCTCTGGACATGCAAGGAGAAAAACACTCGTAATACAGAGGCTGGGAAAGCAAGAGTATGCAAACCATCAATAGCTAACAAGAAAAAACAATTAGTTACACAACAAATGAGCAAACCAGAACAGGAGCGCAGAACCATGCGACTGCTCCATCCGAGAGGCAGGCAGAAACTGACTCGTAATGCTTTTTTGTCCTGTATAAAGCCCCGCAGCTGCACCCCCTAGCGGTTACTTTCTCAACTAATCTCACAACAAAATTATTAAGAATCACGCCAGCGCTACTGCCGTTCCCAAGGCAGAAGATGATAGAAAATGCCGGGGATGCCCGGACAACAGCAACCAGCACTGGCACGAAAATCGCAAACAAAGCGGGAACAAAGTTGACGAAAGCACTAGTTACGCAACAAATCACCTCACCACAGCAGGAGCGCAGACCGATGCGACTGCTCTCCGTGACAACCAGCCAGAAACTGAGCGAGCGCGGGGAGCGCACGTCTTCTCCCAACGAGAGCCAGAGGTGGACTGACGTAAGCGCCACTCTACGGGTGCTACGCATGCGCGCGCTCGTAGCGCCCTCTGCGCGCTCCTACCGCCACCTGCGAGAGGCTAAGTGAGAAGAGCATTCCTGCGCCCCCTGCTGGCCGTTCTCATTGGTCCAGACATCATCCCATTGTCTCAGGGCTACCCTGTTTTTTTTCCAATAATGCTCCTTTGGTCAATCTGCAGTGAAGCCACGGTATGACGTCATCATGCACCTGCGTGCGCTCTAGACAGGGAACCCTATTATTTATTGAATCGCTATCCCAAGATTATTTCCTCTATTGTTCTATAACGATTGAATAGGAAACTATTGCAGAAGAGCACCATGCATGAAAGCTGATCGTAGGAATTCCAAAGTCTTACTAAATGAGACTTGCAAAAGAACAAAATATCCTAACACGTAACTCCATCAACGACAAATAAGAGGACTAGGCACTCAACAAATCAACAAAGAGTACGGGTAAACAGGAGCGCAGAACTCAGGGCAGCACTATTGTCAAGACAACAATGTTCCTTGTCAAAAGATAAAAAAATACTAAGCGTCAACAAAGGAAAGCATGCGTATCGGGGCATGTCAGGACAAATCGTACGACTGCTGGGCAACAGAGGAAAACAAACACTTGAACAGAGTGAAAAAGGCACTCACCATCATTTTTCCTGTTCACAGCATTCCCTCATTGTAAATCCGCTCGTCACAAAATCCACCTGCCTCGTCGAACACCATTCACCAGTGACGAACCACATCCGCACCCCATCAGAGGCAGACAGAACCCCACCGAAGCTACGCTCTTCCACTGACGGCCAACGCCAGGAGCAGAATTTGCGTGTCGAGACCCGTCAGTGTCCAAGAGAGAAGTGAATCCTTGCGCCCCCTGCTGGCGGTTCTCATTGGTCGTGACGTCATCCTATTGTCTCAGGGCTACCCTGTTTTTTTCCACTAATGCTCCTTTGGTCAATCTGCAGTGAAGCCACGGTATGACGTCATCATGCACCTGCGTGGCTCAAGGACGCGTGCGCTCGAGACAGGGGACCTATTATTTATTGAATCACTATCCCAAGATTATTTCCTTTATTCTTCTATAACGATTGCATAGGAAACTATTGCAGAAGAGCACCATAGACAAGAGGAGATTGTAGCATTTCATTCCCAAAGTCTTACTGTACAGGAAAAAAAATGGTTCAGCAAGACATAAAGTCACACACCTGTCCCCCTCGCGGTTACTCTCTGAACTAAATGAATCGCAAAATTATTAAGAATAGCTCTACTCCCATTCAGGGCAGCACTATCGTCAAGAATATGCCTTGTACAAAAAGAAAAAAACTACATGTAGAAGGAAAGCATGTCAGAACAATCCCAGGCATGTCAGCACATGTTTGTCAGACAAGGGGGGAAAAAGCGAAAAGAAACAAAGAAGGAAACCAGCATCAAACTATTTCTTCTTATTCAAAAACAGTTCTCATCATAAATCTGCCCAGGACAATACACACTATTTTTCTATTGCCACACTTTTTTCCAGTAACGGTCAATGCATTGCTACAGACTGCGTGACGTCATCACATCCTGTCTGAAGAAGACACCAACACACTACACAGACAAAGACTCCTATTATTTATTGAATCGCAAGATTATTTTCTTTGTCCTACTCTTAATGACATTGATTCTCTCATTAAAATTCAACAAAAAAGCACCCCGCATATTAACGATTTTCACCCCAAAGGCTCATCATGGTCATTACAATTACAGTAAACTGCCACTGCTCTTTTAAAATAATAAGTGAGACCACTCAACATCACCTCCAGGCTTATGTAATACGTGACCCTTCCTATGCTCATACATTCGTTGTCTGAGGCTACACCTGCGAGCAAAAAAGGCGCGGAAGCCGGGTGGGCAAAGTTCCATTCGCGCATTGCGAGCATAATGGCGGGAAAGCCTGGGAGCAAAGTTCTATTCGCGCATTCCAAAGCACAAGACAGAACGCCTTTACGGGAACACGATAGCATTCCTATACTATATTAATGATTATTGCATTGCAGTTTAGAAAAACTACAACTAAACTATAATTTTAGGAGCCCAACTTTCTATGGAAACTATAATTGCCCTATTACTTGGATCGCTACTAATGAAGCGCACCAAATTTTTCTCTCTTCCCATTTCAGCCTTGTCATGCAGGGAAGCAGACTCATATCCAAAATAATTAATTTACACTGAGGGTGCCGTGCTTCAGGAATTCCTATCCTGCGCTCAGATGCAAGCATTTCTTCACGGATACCTTTAACAGCTGACTTCCTCAACATATCGAACACCCAACAAAATCAAACAAACAATCAGAGAAACCCTCTTCTCAGCTGCACCATGCGACTTTCTTCTGCGTAAAATCGGTGATTTGAAGAAGAGAGCAGCGAAAAATTGCGCGCGCTTGTGCTCGACCTGAAGCATATGCCAATAAACCAAGAAAAAGGCACTCATGTCTGGTATCTGATAGTGCCACATACACAGACGCATTGTCGCAAAGAAAGCACAGGACACGGATACACAAATTTCCTTAGGTGAGCAGGGAAAAGGCTTAAGACCACAGGTCACGACACATCGCCACGCGGCTAGCACAACATGACACCAACAAGATACTAGCAGCGGGAAGAACTGCAACACTGCTAAACAAGT
Organism: Ornithodoros turicata; assembly: GCF_037126465.1. Lineage (NCBI taxonomy): Eukaryota > Metazoa > Arthropoda > Arachnida > Ixodida > Argasidae > Ornithodoros > Ornithodoros turicata. The sequence goes on along the minus strand of NC_088201.1, from coordinate 198,312,705 downwards.
CCAGACATGCCACGATGGCGTCACAAATCAGGAAGAAAAAAAAAGAAAAAAAAGCACACGCACGCACGCACAGAGGACAACGCATTAAACACACGGAGCGCTCAGGAATAATTGTAGCGTCACCGCACATCGCTACGAAGCTAAACGTCTAACACAAGACGACACCAACAAGATATTAGTGAAGGGTAAAAATTGCAACGCTACCGAACAAGTCCAGACATGCGACATCGCATACAAAACACTGCTCATCGGGGAAAAGGCCTAAGCCTGCGGCGGATCATCATAGAGCGTACACAACTTCATTTTTTCTATTTTGCGTAAACTAAACGCGGTCTGCTTGGAAAACGACGTACAAATTTTCTTAACGAGCAGAGAAATATTTCTACTCCGTGCTCAGATACCAGCATTTCTGCTCAGATACCTATAACGGCTGACTTCCTCAACATATCGAGGAAAGCGAATACTAACACTCAACATATAACAAAAAACAAACAAATTCCATTCTCATGAACTCTCTCCTCTGCCGAGCGGCTTTCTCCTGCTCTACCTGGATGCTGACTGTTTCCCCTCATCTACATTCTAAGTAAAAGCCGTGAAAGGAGAAAAGAACCGCGAAAAATTACACGCATGTGTGCTCCAATAGCTGTAACTGCAAGAAACCGTAGCGCACGCCAATACACTGAGAAAAAGACACCTATTTCTGCCACCAGATAATTCTTGCATAATGCCACATACACAGTCGCATTACCCTTGCGTAAAGAAAGCACAGGACAGGGATACACAAATTTCCTTAGGTGAGCAGGGAAAAGGCTTAAGACCTCAGATCACCACACATCGCCACGCGGCTAGCACAACATGACACCAACAAGATACTAGCAGCGGGAAGAACTGCAACACTGCTAAACAAGTCCAGACATGCCACGATGGCGTCACAAATCAGGAAGAAAAATAAAAGAAAAAAAGCACACGCACGCACGCACAGAGGACAACGCATTAAACACACGGAGCGCTCAGGAATAATTGTAGCGTCACCGCACATCGCTACGAAGCTAAACGTCTAACACAAGACGACACCAACAAGATATTAGCGAAGGGTAAAAATTGCACCACTACCGAACAAGTCCAGACATGCGACATCGCATACAAAACACTGCTCATCGGGGAAAAGGCCTAAGCCTGCGGCGGATCATCATAGAGCGTACACAACTTCATTTTTTCTATTTTGCGTAAACTAAACGCGGTCTGCTTGGAAAACGACGTACAAATTTTCTTAACGAGCAGAGAAATATTTCTACTCCGTGCTCAGATACCAGCATTTCTGCTCAGATACCTATAACGGCTGACTTCCTCAACATATCGAGGAAAGCGAATACTAACACTCAACATATAACAAAAAACAAACAAATTCCATTCTCATGAACTCTCTCCTCTGCCGAGCGGCTTTCTCCTGCTCTACCTGGATGCTGACTGTTTCCCCTCATCTACATTCTAAGTAAAAGCCGTGAAAGGAGAAAAGAACCGCGAAAAATTACACGCATGTGTGCTCCAATAGCTGTAACTGCAAGAAACCGTAGCGCACGCCAATACACTGAGAAAAAGACACCTATTTCTGCCACCAGATAATTCTTGCATAATGCCACATACACAGTCGCATTACCCTTGCGTAAAGAAAGCACAGGACAGGGATACACAAATTTCCTTAGGTGAGCAGGGAAAAGGCTTAAGACCTCAGATCACCACACATCGCCACGCGGCTAGCACAACATGACACCAACAAGATACTAGCAGCGGGAAGAACTGCAACACTGCTAAACAAGTCCAGACATGCCACGATGACGTCACAAATCAGGAGAAAAAAAGCACACGCATGCACGCACAGAGGACAACGCATTAAACACACGGAGCGCTCAGGAATAATCGTAGCGTTACCGCACATCGCTACGAAGCTCAACGTCTAACACAAGACGACAACAACAACAAGATATTAACGAAGGGTAAAAATTGCAACACTGATCAAGTCCAGACATGCGACATCGCATACAAAACACTGCTCATCGGGGAAAAGGCCTAAGCCCGCGGCGGATCATCATAGAGCATACACAACTTCATTTTTCTACTTCGCGTAAACTAAACGCGGTCTGCTTGGAAAACGACGTACAAATTTTCTTAAGGAGCAGAGAAATATAGAAATTTCTACTCCGTGCTGAGATACCAGCATTTCTGCTCAGAAACCTGCAAAATTAAGCACTGCTTACTTCGTCAAGATATCGAACACCCAACAAAATCAAACAAACAACCCCACTTCCACTGGTAGAACACTATTCAGCTTTTACGCAGGAGGCTTTCTTCTACATAAAAGTAGAGAAAATAAGAAAAAGAGCAGCGAAATATTACACGCACTTTTGCTTGACTTAAAAAACCTGAAGCATATGCCAATAAACCAATAAAAAGACACTCATGTCTGGTATATGATAGTGCCACATACACAGACGCATTACCCTTGCGTAAAGAAAGCACAGGACAGGGATACACAAATTTCCTTCAGTGAGCAGGGAAAAGGCTTAAGCCGTACCGCCTAGGAATAATCGGGGAATCACCGCTTATCGCTACGCGGCTAGCACAACATGACAGCAACAAGATATCAGCGAAGGGTAAAAATTGCAGCAAGAAAGACACTACTGAACAAGTCTAGACATGCGACATCGAATGCCAAAACACTGGTGATCGGGGAAAAGGGCTAAGCCTGCGGCGGATCATCATAGAGCATACATAAGTTCATTTCGCGTAAACTAAACGCGGTCTGCTTGGAAAACGACGTACAAAGTTTCTTAGGGAGCAGAGAAATATAGCAATTTCTACTCCGTGCTCAGATACCAGCATTTCTGCTCAAAACCCTGCAAAATTAAGCACTGCTTACTTCATCAAGATATCGAACACCCAACAAAATCAAACAAACAACCCCACTTCCACTGATAGAACATTATTCAGCTTTTACGCAGGAGGCTTTCTTCTACATAAAAGTAGAGAAAATAAGAAAAGAGCAGCGAAAATTACACGCACTTTTGCTCGAATAGCAATAAGAGAAAAAAATAAAATAAAATATCGACACACACGCTAATAAACTGTGACAAAGACACCCATTTCTGCTATCAGATAATTATTGCGTAATGCTAAATACTCATTTGCATTGTCCCTGCGTGAAGAAAGCACAGGGCAGGGATACACAATTTATCTTAAGCGAGCAGGGAAAGTCACTTCTACTCGAACAGCTTAATACCATAAAGTCTGAATTTTTGCAAAGCAAATAAAGCTTGAACAGCGCTACGAACGTGAGAGACACATACCAACAAACAAACATACAAACAAACAAACAAACACTTCTATTCATTTCTATTGATAAAGGCGTAAACCACACTACAAGAACAAAGCACGCGGCTTCAGGAAAGCGTATCAAATGCATCGCAACAGGACCGGCTCTCATAAAATAGCCTGCCCAAAACGAAGACTTCACCAGGTTCGCGAGGTAATTCCATTAAAAACGCTCTCGGTCTATCCTACAGATAGCAATGCAAGCGCTGCTTCCCTTATTTTTTAAGCCACTATTCCACGCAATGGCACATAAATGTATCACTCGTGTCACATGAAAAAGCACACACAAAGAACTTACTTGTCAAGTGGGATCCCTGGTTCACACATACACAGACACACACTCACATTTTCACAATCACAAACACAAAGTCCACCACAACCACATAAATCCATATTATTCCTCAGGTCAATAATTATCCTACCATCGTCAAAAGATGGCTCACTCTTGTATGCGATCGCAAAGCGATAGGTCCTCGTTCCGGATGTAATAGGATATCGCCACTCGGCCGACGCGAACCAAAAAAGAAAGAAAGGAATGCGCGTTCGCTATACATCCACAAAGAAAACGGTGCCGTGCTTCTACGCAGCGCTCATCATACAGGAGTGAATTGTCTTCTTCGTTTTCTTTTTGTTTTCTTGCACCCATATATTTTGCAAGAATACTATAGAGCAGAACGGACAAATGTGAACATCATTCGCTACACACTGTAGCTCTCACCATTTTTAAACCAAACCACTGAACATGTGTTCATAGGTCTTCACTAAATAGGTGAGCCGATAATGACTCAAAATGAAATGAAATCAAATAAAATAATCATTCCAGCATCGCTGGCTGCAAGCTTGGGTACCCTGCTTGGGTCTGCTGGCGCTGGAATAAAAGATTTATCGCGAGGGTACTACAATGGTGAGCTCTGCTGCTGTTTAAGTGATAAAACAGTGCACCTGCTCGGGGAAAGGGGGTCGCGCGCGTCCAAACCGCGAGGCCCGCGTTGCGCTCGCACGGGGAATCGCGCGCGTCGCGTCCCGAGAACGGGTCCGCGCGCGGCTCGCGTGGGGCGCGGTTCGGGAGCACTGTTTTATCACTTAAACAGCAGCAGAGCTCACCATTGTAGTACCCTCGCGATAAATCTTTTATTCCAGCGCCAGCAGACCCAAGCAGGGTACCCAAGCTTGCAGCCAGCGATGCTGGAATGATTATTTTATTTGATTTCATTTCATTTTGAGTCATTATCGGCTCACCTATTTAGTGAAGACCTATGAACACATGTTCAGTGGTTTGGTTTAAAAATGGTGAGAGCTACAGTGTGTAGCGAATGATGTTCACATTTGTCCGTTCTGCTCTATAGTATTCTTGCAAAATATATGGGTGCAAGAAAACAAAAAGAAAACGAAGAAGACAATTCACTCCTGTATGATGAGCGCTGCGTAGAAGCACGACACCGTTTTCTTTGTGGATGTATAGCGAACGCGCATTCCTTTCTTTCTTTTTTGGTTCGCGTCGGCCGAGTGGCGATATCCTATTACATCCGGAACGAGGACCTATCGCTTTGCGATCGCATACAAGAGTGAGCCATCTTTTGACGATGGTAGGATAATTATTGACCTGAGGAATAATATGGATTTATGTGGTTGTGGTGGACTTTGTGTTTGTGATTGTGAAAATGTGAGTGTGTGTCTGTGTATGTGTGAACCAGGGATCCCACTTGACAAGTAAGTTCTTTGTGTGTGCTTTTTCATGTGACACGAGTGATACATTTATGTGCCATTGCGTGGAATAGTGGCTTAAAAAATAAGGGAAGCAGCGCTTGCATTGCTATCTGTAGGATAGACCGAGAGCGTTTTTAATGGAATTACCTCGCGAACCTGGTGAAGTCTTCGTTTTGGGCAGGCTATTTTATGAGAGCCGGTCCTGTTGCGATGCATTTGATACGCTTTCCTGAAGCCGCGTGCTTTGTTCTTGTAGTGTGGTTTACGCCTTTATCAATAGAAATGAATAGAAGTGTTTGTTTGTTTGTTTGTATGTTTGTTTGTTGGTATGTGTCTCTCACGTTCGTAGCGCTGTTCAAGCTTTATTTGCTTTGCAAAAATTCAGACTTTATGGTATTAAGCTGTTCGAGTAGAAGTGACTTTCCCTGCTCGCTTAAGATAAATTGTGTATCCCTGCCCTGTGCTTTCTTCACGCAGGGACAATGCAAATGAGTATTTAGCATTACGCAATAATTATCTGATAGCAGAAATGGGTGTCTTTGTCACAGTTTATTAGCGTGTGTGTCGATATTTTATTTTATTTTTTTCTCTTATTGCTATTCGAGCAAAAGTGCGTGTAATTTTCGCTGCTCTTTTCTTATTTTCTCTACTTTTATGTAGAAGAAAGCCTCCTGCGTAAAAGCTGAATAATGTTCTATCAGTGGAAGTGGGGTTGTTTGTTTGATTTTGTTGGGTGTTCGATATCTTGATGAAGTAAGCAGTGCTTAATTTTGCAGGGTTTTGAGCAGAAATGCTGGTATCTGAGCACGGAGTAGAAATTGCTATATTTCTCTGCTCCCTAAGAAACTTTGTACGTCGTTTTCCAAGCAGACCGCGTTTAGTTTACGCGAAATGAACTTATGTATGCTCTATGATGATCCGCCGCAGGCTTAGCCCTTTTCCCCGATCACCAGTGTTTTGGCATTCGATGTCGCATGTCTAGACTTGTTCAGTAGTGTCTTTCTTGCTGCAATTTTTACCCTTCGCTGATATCTTGTTGCTGTCATGTTGTGCTAGCCGCGTAGCGATAAGCGGTGATTCCCCGATTATTCCTAGGCGGTACGGCTTAAGCCTTTTCCCTGCTCACTGAAGGAAATTTGTGTATCCCTGTCCTGTGCTTTCTTTACGCAAGGGTAATGCGTCTGTGTATGTGGCACTATCATATACCAGACATGAGTGTCTTTTTATTGGTTTATTGGCATATGCTTCAGGTTTTTTAAGTCAAGCAAAAGTGCGTGTAATATTTCGCTGCTCTTTTTCTTATTTTCTCTACTTTTATGTAGAAGAAAGCCTCCTGCGTAAAAGCTGAATAGTGTTCTACCAGTGGAAGTGGGGTTGTTTGTTTGATTTTGTTGGGTGTTCGATATCTTGACGAAGTAAGCAGTGCTTAATTTTGCAGGTTTCTGAGCAGAAATGCTGGTATCTCAGCACGGAGTAGAAATTTCTATATTTCTCTGCTCCTTAAGAAAATTTGTACGTCGTTTTCCAAGCAGACCGCGTTTAGTTTACGCGAAGTAGAAAAATGAAGTTGTGTATGCTCTATGATGATCCGCCGCGGGCTTAGGCCTTTTCCCCGATGAGCAGTGTTTTGTATGCGATGTCGCATGTCTGGACTTGATCAGTGTTGCAATTTTTACCCTTCGTTAATATCTTGTTGTTGTTGTCGTCTTGTGTTAGACGTTGAGCTTCGTAGCGATGTGCGGTAACGCTACGATTATTCCTGAGCGCTCCGTGTGTTTAATGCGTTGTCCTCTGTGCGTGCATGCGTGTGCTTTTTTTCTCCTGATTTGTGACGTCATCGTGGCATGTCTGGACTTGTTTAGCAGTGTTGCAGTTCTTCCCGCTGCTAGTATCTTGTTGGTGTCATGTTGTGCTAGCCGCGTGGCGATGTGTGGTGATCTGAGGTCTTAAGCCTTTTCCCTGCTCACCTAAGGAAATTTGTGTATCCCTGTCCTGTGCTTTCTTTACGCAAGGGTAATGCGACTGTGTATGTGGCATTATGCAAGAATTATCTGGTGGCAGAAATAGGTGTCTTTTTCTCAGTGTATTGGCGTGCGCTACGGTTTCTTGCAGTTACAGCTATTGGAGCACACATGCGTGTAATTTTTCGCGGTTCTTTTCTCCTTTCACGGCTTTTACTTAGAATGTAGATGAGGGGAAACAGTCAGCATCCAGGTAGAGCAGGAGAAAGCCGCTCGGCAGAGGAGAGAGTTCATGAGAATGGAATTTGTTTGTTTTTTGTTATATGTTGAGTGTTAGTATTCGCTTTCCTCGATATGTTGAGGAAGTCAGCCGTTATAGGTATCTGAGCAGAAATGCTGGTATCTGAGCACGGAGTAGAAATATTTCTCTGCTCGTTAAGAAAATTTGTACGTCGTTTTCCAAGCAGACCGCGTTTAGTTTACGCAAAATAGAAAAAATGAAGTTGTGTACGCTCTATGATGATCCGCCGCAGGCTTAGGCCTTTTCCCCGATGAGCAGTGTTTTGTATGCGATGTCGCATGTCTGGACTTGTTCGGTAGTGGTGCAATTTTTACCCTTCGCTAATATCTTGTTGGTGTCGTCTTGTGTTAGACGTTTAGCTTCGTAGCGATGTGCGGTGACGCTACAATTATTCCTGAGCGCTCCGTGTGTTTAATGCGTTGTCCTCTGTGCGTGCGTGCGTGTGCTTTTTTTCTTTTATTTTTCTTCCTGATTTGTGACGCCATCGTGGCATGTCTGGACTTGTTTAGCAGTGTTGCAGTTCTTCCCGCTGCTAGTATCTTGTTGGTGTCATGTTGTGCTAGCCGCGTGGCGATGTGTGGTGATCTGAGGTCTTAAGCCTTTTCCCTGCTCACCTAAGGAAATTTGTGTATCCCTGTCCTGTGCTTTCTTTACGCAAGGGTAATGCGACTGTGTATGTGGCATTATGCAAGAATTATCTGGTGGCAGAAATAGGTGTCTTTTTCTCAGTGTATTGGCGTGCGCTACGGTTTCTTGCAGTTACAGCTATTGGAGCACACATGCGTGTAATTTTTCGCGGTTCTTTTCTCCTTTCACGGCTTTTACTTAGAATGTAGATGAGGGGAAACAGTCAGCATCCAGGTAGAGCAGGAGAAAGCCGCTCGGCAGAGGAGAGAGTTCATGAGAATGGAATTTGTTTGTTTTTTGTTATATGTTGAGTGTTAGTATTCGCTTTCCTCGATATGTTGAGGAAGTCAGCCGTTATAGGTATCTGAGCAGAAATGCTGGTATCTGAGCACGGAGTAGAAATATTTCTCTGCTCGTTAAGAAAATTTGTACGTCGTTTTCCAAGCAGACCGCGTTTAGTTTACGCAAAATAGAAAAAATGAAGTTGTGTACGCTCTATGATGATCCGCCGCAGGCTTAGGCCTTTTCCCCGATGAGCAGTGTTTTGTATGCGATGTCGCATGTCTGGACTTGTTCGGTAGCGTTGCAATTTTTACCCTTCACTAATATCTTGTTGGTGTCGTCTTGTGTTAGACGTTTAGCTTCGTAGCGATGTGCGGTGACGCTACAATTATTCCTGAGCGCTCCGTGTGTTTAATGCGTTGTCCTCTGTGCGTGCGTGCGTGTGCTTTTTTTTCTTTTTTTTTCTTCCTGATTTGTGACGCCATCGTGGCATGTCTGGACTTGTTTAGCAGTGTTGCAGTTCTTCCCGCTGCTAGTATCTTGTTGGTGTCATGTTGTGCTAGCCGCGTGGCGATGTGTCGTGACCTGTGGTCTTAAGCCTTTTCCCTGCTCACCTAAGGAAATTTGTGTATCCGTGTCCTGTGCTTTCTTTGCGACAATGCGTCTGTGTATGTGGCACTATCAGATACCAGACATGAGTGCCTTTTTCTTGGTTTATTGGCATATGCTTCAGGTCGAGCACAAGCGCGCGCAATTTTTCGCTGCTCTCTTCTTCAAATCACCGATTTTACGCAGAAGAAAGTCGCATGGTGCAGCTGAGAAGAGGGTTTCTCTGATTGTTTGTTTGATTTTGTTGGGTGTTCGATATGTTGAGGAAGTCAGCTGTTAAAGGTATCCGTGAAGAAATGCTTGCATCTGAGCGCAGGATAGGAATTCCTGAAGCACGGCACCCTCAGTGTAAATTAATTATTTTGGATATGAGTCTGCTTCCCTGCATGACAAGGCTGAAATGGGAAGAGAGAAAAATTTGGTGCGCTTCATTAGTAGCGATCCAAGTAATAGGGCAATTATAGTTTCCATAGAAAGTTGGGCTCCTAAAATTATAGTTTAGTTGTAGTTTTTCTAAACTGCAATGCAATAATCATTAATATAGTATAGGAATGCTATCGTGTTCCCGTAAAGGCGTTCTGTCTTGTGCTTTGGAATGCGCGAATAGAACTTTGCTCCCAGGCTTTCCCGCCATTATGCTCGCAATGCGCGAATGGAACTTTGCCCACCCGGCTTCCGCGCCTTTTTTGCTCGCAGGTGTAGCCTCAGACAACGAATGTATGAGCATAGGAAGGGTCACGTATTACATAAGCCTGGAGGTGATGTTGAGTGGTCTCACTTATTATTTTAAAAGAGCAGTGGCAGTTTACTGTAATTGTAATGACCATGATGAGCCTTTGGGGTGAAAATCGTTAATATGCGGGGTGCTTTTTTGTTGAATTTTAATGAGAGAATCAATGTCATTAAGAGTAGGACAAAGAAAATAATCTTGCGATTCAATAAATAATAGGAGTCTTTGTCTGTGTAGTGTGTTGGTGTCTTCTTCAGACAGGATGTGATGACGTCACGCAGTCTGTAGCAATGCATTGACCGTTACTGGAAAAAAGTGTGGCAATAGAAAAATAGTGTGTATTGTCCTGGGCAGATTTATGATGAGAACTGTTTTTGAATAAGAAGAAATAGTTTGATGCTGGTTTCCTTCTTTGTTTCTTTTCGCTTTTTCCCCCCTTGTCTGACAAACATGTGCTGACATGCCTGGGATTGTTCTGACATGCTTTCCTTCTACATGTAGTTTTTTTCTTTTTGTACAAGGCATATTCTTGACGATAGTGCTGCCCTGAATGGGAGTAGAGCTATTCTTAATAATTTTGCGATTCATTTAGTTCAGAGAGTAACCGCGAGGGGGACAGGTGTGTGACTTTATGTCTTGCTGAACCATTTTTTTTCCTGTACAGTAAGACTTTGGGAATGAAATGCTACAATCTCCTCTTGTCTATGGTGCTCTTCTGCAATAGTTTCCTATGCAATCGTTATAGAAGAATAAAGGAAATAATCTTGGGATAGTGATTCAATAAATAATAGGTCCCCTGTCTCGAGCGCACGCGTCCTTGAGCCACGCAGGTGCATGATGACGTCATACCGTGGCTTCACTGCAGATTGACCAAAGGAGCATTAGTGGAAAAAAACAGGGTAGCCCTGAGACAATAGGATGACGTCACGACCAATGAGAACCGCCAGCAGGGGGCGCAAGGATTCACTTCTCTCTTGGACACTGACGGGTCTCGACACGCAAATTCTGCTCCTGGCGTTGGCCGTCAGTGGAAGAGCGTAGCTTCGGTGGGGTTCTGTCTGCCTCTGATGGGGTGCGGATGTGGTTCGTCACTGGTGAATGGTGTTCGACGAGGCAGGTGGATTTTGTGACGAGCGGATTTACAATGAGGGAATGCTGTGAACAGGAAAAATGATGGTGAGTGCCTTTTTCACTCTGTTCAAGTGTTTGTTTTCCTCTGTTGCCCAGCAGTCGTACGATTTGTCCTGACATGCCCCGATACGCATGCTTTCCTTTGTTGACGCTTAGTATTTTTTTATCTTTTGACAAGGAACATTGTTGTCTTGACAATAGTGCTGCCCTGAGTTCTGCGCTCCTGTTTACCCGTACTCTTTGTTGATTTGTTGAGTGCCTAGTCCTCTTATTTGTCGTTGATGGAGTTACGTGTTAGGATATTTTGTTCTTTTGCAAGTCTCATTTAGTAAGACTTTGGAATTCCTACGATCAGCTTTCATGCATGGTGCTCTTCTGCAATAGTTTCCTATTCAATCGTTATAGAACAATAGAGGAAATAATCTTGGGATAGCGATTCAATAAATAATAGGGTTCCCTGTCTAGAGCGCACGCAGGTGCATGATGACGTCATACCGTGGCTTCACTGCAGATTGACCAAAGGAGCATTATTGGAAAAAAAACAGGGTAGCCCTGAGACAATGGGATGATGTCTGGACCAATGAGAACGGCCAGCAGGGGGCGCAGGAATGCTCTTCTCACTTAGCCTCTCGCAGGTGGCGGTAGGAGCGCGCAGAGGGCGCTACGAGCGCGCGCATGCGTAGCACCCGTAGAGTGGCGCTTACGTCAGTCCACCTCTGGCTCTCGTTGGGAGAAGACGTGCGCTCCCCGCGCTCGCTCAGTTTCTGGCTGGTTGTCACGGAGAGCAGTCGCATCGGTCTGCGCTCCTGCTGTGGTGAGGTGATTTGTTGCGTAACTAGTGCTTTCGTCAACTTTGTTCCCGCTTTGTTTGCGATTTTCGTGCCAGTGCTGGTTGCTGTTGTCCGGGCATCCCCGGCATTTTCTATCATCTTCTGCCTTGGGAACGGCAGTAGCGCTGGCGTGATTCTTAATAATTTTGTTGTGAGATTAGTTGAGAAAGTAACCGCTAGGGGGTGCAGCTGCGGGGCTTTATACAGGACAAAAAAGCATTACGAGTCAGTTTCTGCCTGCCTCTCGGATGGAGCAGTCGCATGGTTCTGCGCTCCTGTTCTGGTTTGCTCATTTGTTGTGTAACTAATTGTTTTTTCTTGTTAGCTATTGATGGTTTGCATACTCTTGCTTTCCCAGCCTCTGTATTACGAGTGTTTTTCTCCTTGCATGTCCAGAGCTGTCCTAACTTGCCCAGACATGCCATGATGACGTCACAGCTGACGTCACAGGATGTCCGGAACTGGTGCTGCGATGCTTTGCAACTTGCCTCCGTGCTCCGTCGCCCAGCGACAGTCAGCGGCCGTTCCGGACCGCTTTCTACAAGATGGCGTCGTTGATCGTCAACTAAACTCCTTCTCTCCACTCTATCTCTATCTTTTTATTTTATTTTCTACCTATTTTTTTATTTTTTATCAGCTCAAGTAGCCAGAAACTCACACAGTGGTCTGGACGTGTCTTAGATGATCCCCAATTAGTGTAATGACGCCCTGGTGGGTCCTGAATAATGTGGGGGGTCCCAATTAGCTCTAATTGCTAATTAATGGCGTCCAGACGAAGATGTGAGTTTCCGGATACTTGAGCTGATCCCATACTACTTTGGTCATCATGTACGATGAGCTTCTAAATATAAAAAAATAATGAAACTCCAAGAGGTCGATGGGACCTCCCTGCCTGAACTGACGTGAAACCGACCAGGTGTAATTCGCCATGTTATATAAAGTTTTTCTGTGTAATATGGTATTGAGTAGTGTCTGTCACGACGTAGGCCAGTCTGGTCTTGTGGAGAATGAGTCAGGTAGATTATCATTCTATTGAGGTAATAGGGTATATATAGAGTCACTAAATAAGCTATTAGCTATAAGCTTATTTAGTGAATCTAGGTATATATATTCATGTCCGTTATAAATATTCTAGGCAGCGAACAAGCTCGCCAGTGTTGCACAAACACGGTCTCGAAAACCGATCATACGCAGTCTTCTGTTCCTTTTAGTTCGTAGCATACAACCGAGTACCTCATATCTTATCTTTGGACATAAGTCGCAAACATTTCGATAACGGAACACTTGAGATCAGAGCTATTGTTCCAACACTCTGCTGTGGCACGCCGTTCGCGGGAGCCGCACTCAGGTTTCACAAAATATGACAAAAGAAAAGAACATAGAGCTAGGGACGAGGGAAGGCCCACAACTTAGAAAGGTACATCCAATTGTGCTACTGTATCTACGTCGAAATAAAAGAGTGATCCGTACTGCCACCCACTCAATCTCCAGAGTCTACGTTCCACCAATATGGCCATCGGAGACAGCATTGAGTCAGCATTCTGGGGAAGGGTTTTACATTATTTCAGTGTAAAGAAACGGTTGTCTAAATAGATCTGCTATTTCCAACACGAAAAAAATAAAAAATAAAACGATGAAAACAAAACGTGAAACGTAAGATTTCCACTGACTGTAAGACTGTTGGTAAATTATTTGTTGAAGGCGTTGCCGGCTAGAAGCCAGGGGACGTCATCAGGAAACTTACACAAAATGACTTAACGCAACAGCAACAACAACAACAAAAAAAAAAGAACGTTTCGATGCCTGCTTAGCAGACCTCGGCGAAATCACGCATGATCGCGATAACCCACAATAACCGCCATCACGATCACCAAAGCGATAAGTGTGGCTGTGATTACAATCGTCATTGAAGTGCCCTTGTGACGATCACGGCGCGTTGAAATAACATCAGGAAAACCTGTGGTGATCGCGCTCACGGCAGTAATCTGTATTTCGTAAGTGGGTTCTTTTCGGGAAAAAAAAGTGCTGTACCTAAATCCCCCGTTTTCTGGGTTGGGAACACCGCGAAAACCATTGTAGTGAAAGGTGCAAAGGGACTAAACCCTTGAAAAGAATGGAATTGTGCGCCGGGAGGGGCGGGGGGGGGCACTGTCGTCTGCTACGAAGCGGGGCTGTAGCTGCGTAGTTTTGAGTTTTGGTAGAGCGTGGAGTTTTGTTCGTACGCGCAGTCCCACATTCTTCTGGCTCTTGTGACGGTAATGGCGTGTAACGCGAGTCTGGCGGCCTTTCTGGAGCTAGTTGATTCGGACTCAGCAGACGAGTGTTATGAATCGCGCTTGGTTTGTGCTACAATCGAAGTTCTCGAGAGGCATGAACGCTGTCCAATTCCTCTGTATTGTGAAACTGTCGTGCCGAGGTACCTGGAATTCGAGTACAAACGTTTGTTCCGACTGTCTTGAAGGCCGTGTCCAGCAACTTGCCGACATGTACGAGGCCTCCGAGTTCTACCCGTCGAGCAGGGGCCAGATTTCGAAGACCGACGTCGCAGCCATTTCACGATGTCTTCTGCTTCCACACTTCTTCACCCACGTACGGGAAGGTGCAGAGGTTTTTGAGTTCAACGTGAAACTGGGGCAGAGGGAACTACGAAAAGAACGCGGGCGGGGCAAGAGTGCGCCGAGGAGGGGACGAAAAGAATGAAAAGGTGCTGCACCCTCCGAACCGGTTTGCTCGGTGCAAGGAGGTGCAAGCGAAAAGAACGCACCTCGTGATTCCTGTATTGCGATAACGATACCGCGCCTCTGCAGGCACTCATGGGAATTATAATCTGACTGCGATCAGGCTGTTTGCCCTGAGCGCGATTATTGCGTAATAGCGCTCATCACCGCGACTGTGTTGTTCTGCAAAAGCGCAAAGTATTGGGAAGCGCGCACTTCCTGGGCGCGCTCGCAACGCCATGTGTTCAGTCCCATTCCGATTAGTTTGATGTTATGTTTGATGCCCTGCTTCACTGCTGTCTACCCTCAACATGCCCCTGCCCATAAAGTTCAAATACAAGAGGCGATATTTGCATAACGCTCGTCTTTGGATGCTTTCTTAGCTGTTGCTATCATGCTCCATCGTCTCTGATTTTTCGTATCTCGTCTTCGCCGATCACAGTGTCGTTGTGAACCTGTTGCCAGTTGACCAAATGTCTGTTGTCACGATGCTAGAATATTGCAATGCCGGCATGTGGTGGTGTGTGTCCTTTTCTGCTTGTCGCACTTTGCTTCGGCATGTACACATACTGGTGACGAGAGGGCCAATGGCCACTACAGTTAGGAAATCTGTCATAATCGGTAGCCTACAGTGTGCTTCTAATACCAATTATTTATTCAGCTGCGTTGTCAAATTTCTAAGGGCTTTATGCGCTTTTGACGCCTTCACGCTTTCCGCCACGAGGATGACTTTTTCCTCTGTAGTCAGGAGAAGTGACGATTGTCGCGCCCTTTGCATTACACCTGCCACCGATAAAAGGCGTTCGACGCCACCGGCAGTGGCCGGAATGCCAAGGCAGACCTCCGCGAGACGACCCAGCTTATGATATGTGTCGTGTTTCCAAAAGGTATAGACATCTTGCTCGCCATATTCCTCCGCAAGATACTCATCAAGTTCAGACGTCTGCCGAACTTCAGGCACCAGGAACGTGGTATCAAGGACACCGTGGATGCCGAGGGCTGTGGAAAGATCCACAGCCCTGAAATTCCCCACTGCTCTTCTCTTTCCAATCTTTCGCGTGTTGCAGTGAAGACATCATAAATGTTTTCTCGCCGTCACTAGAGCTGCCGATATATTTGAAGTCGTCCCGCAGCCAATCGGGGAAAGTGAAGTCACCCATGGTGTAGAGCTCGTCAACGCGATCAGACATGATTCTTCGCTGCAGCAGTGGCGCAACACCTGTTGCCTGCACAACCAGTGTCCAAAGGACCCACACCCAGGCTCGAACAGCTTTTTATTGCCATTGCGATCTTTGATTTACCTATTTTTGGCCCGAAAGCATAATCACAAGAGGAAATTCACACCCTCTCTGCCTTTGCTGCGTGCCAGGTGCCATGTGCCAACAGCGCAACTACATGGTGATCGCGTGAGTGCGATAAAGCCTAGATATCACACGGACGGCCTTTGCCTGATATCGTGATCGCACTAATGCAATCACCCTCATGATGATCGCTGCATGCAGGATCAACTCATTCGTTCGACGTTCTGATTGCGATAAACAGTGGCGCGAGGATGAGTGCGATTCAGTATCGCGCTCATGGTGCACACCGATCACGCCCCATATCAGCCTGAGCATGAGTGTGGGTCAGCTTCAGCCTCACGCTCGCCTTATCAGATGATCCTGATCCTGAGTTCTTTCGGGTCGAAATGCCGACCTCTGCTCATGAGGCACCATCATCAGTATAAAACAAGAAACGGTACGTTGTCCGAGTTGTACTTAGCTTAGTCATGACCTTGTAGCAATCAGGCAGCGGCCCTTTGTGACTGTTACGTGGCCTTTCGTCACAGTGATCCTGCCAAGATTCCAAAAAAGTTTTGTCCTCCCCCCTCCCACTACAATCTATGTTCGTATGCCGCCGCCGCCTTTGAATTGCGAAAGTCGCGAGAACGATGTATTTTTAACACGTGCTCGACAAGTTCTGTCGGTGGTTCACTGCGGGTGGTTTAGACTACCTGTTGCCGATGCTCTTTTAATCTCTTGGCTTCCTTTCGTCCAGTTTCTCCTACGTAGGAAGCACTGCATTGTTCACATTCCAGCGTATATTCAACGCCAGATTTTTCCATGTGCGGCACAGGGCCTTTGAGGTATATTCTTTCGACTTTAGGAATGCAAAGGCCGTGGCACACTAACATAGATGAGGGGGGGGGTACGAATATTTTTGGAAGCTTGGCATATTCACCATGATGATAACATATGTAACACTCACAACGGGCCGCTACCTGTTTGCTACAAGGTCATGACTAAGCTATAAACGTAACTCCGATAGCGTTCCATTTGTTGTCTTATGCTGATGATGATGCCCAAAGAGGCATCGGAACGTCACATTAAATTTTGTTTTATTGTTTTGTGAAGTCAGTGTGTGTAGGTTTCCTCGCAAATTATTTGTTCTAAAAACATATGGTCTACTACTCGTTACATACAAGGCCTTGAAGTTCCATACATGGCCATGCAATCTGTATCAAGACGTCTAAACGACTCGCGTGCGGCAAATGGTATGGTATGGTATGGTACTGTACCTTTTTCGCCGTAGTAAGTATTTTAAAGACAATTGTTCAGCAGTGTATTGATGAAGGATCAGTTAATATCATCAATATCATATATAGAAGCAAAAGGGAGAAGTCTAGGAGGGCAATGCTGTTGAACTCTCGGTAAATATTCATCTGCTGAACTATAAGTAACATATATAGATGTTGTCACTACGGTGAGCTAGAATGACTGGTGTGCTTACCGGCCTATCCAATGCATGCGAGCGCTTGGTCGCGGCCGTGGCACCCGACCACGTGCGATTGTTTACATGGATGCGCTGAAGCTCGCTGCGCGCCTTGCGGAAGGATTTTTGTGGGGATCCGAGGCACTCTTCTGTTTCGTATCACATGCCCTTTCCGTGAAATGCGGAGGTCCACACCGCGCCGGTCGAGAAACGGAACAGTGTCGATTGATGGTTTTTCAAGGGCATACGAGCTCAGTGCAAGGTCGTTGCTTGCTGAGGTTATCTCTGACTCCCTTGCAATTGATAGTTTGTTGCTTACAACAATGATGATAAGCGATGCAACAGTGGTCGGTCTGTGCATGTCGCCGTATTCTCGCTCCGACTTGAGCGATCTTTGCGCTTCGGCGAACCCTTCCAGTAGCATTGGCAATGCGTTAAGGCGAGTTCCCACATATAGCGCTTCGCTATATAGGGCCAGAAAATAGCGCTCGAAACCTAGCGCTGTTTTTCCGTTTGCCGTTCTCACATACAACCGAGCACATAGCGCTATCCTGCTGGGGTCACGGGATATCTCTTTGCGACGTGATGCACCGGTGCTACCGTGATTGCTTACTGTCGGCGTCGGGTATCCGCAGCATCAAGGGGGATGACACTTTCGATGCTGTGATCACGATACCAGACTTAGTAACCAAACACCCATGCATTGGCAGATGAAACTCGTGGCCATTTTCGCGTCGTCGTCGTCTTCGTCGTCTTCCCGCCTTGCTGCTTCGAGTGATCGGAAGCAAAACAAACCCAAGCTGCCGCGACGTCACGGCTGAAAGAAGCTCATGATTGGTTAACGCAGACTCACCGCTCAATATAGCGCTAGAAAAGTTGACCGGGGCTCTACTTCGGCAAGAGCGGTTTTATAGCGGTTCGTAGCAATGTGAGGAGGAAAATATAGCGCAATTTTCTAGTGCTATGTAGCAAAGCGCTATATGTGGGAACTGGCCTTTAGGCGTTCGCTCGCTGCGCCGAAAAGCTGACAGCCTCCTCTGCCGGAACCGAATCCACAACCTGACGCCAAACAATTGAGGGTTTTAGTAAGGGGGCCTCCATAAATCACTGATTGTAAAGTACGCGTAGACTTGGTTAGACGATGTGCAATTGCTATTCCTTGCAATTTAACTGCGCTTGTTTTCTCGCATTCGAAATCGGCTATCGCATAAGGACCGCGTCCAGGCACAAGTATGCCAGGATTGTGTATCAAAGGCAAGGGAAGGGCCACTGCAGGACCTCACGGTATGAGCCGAGACAGCACGGTTTCAATAGAGAAGTCAGCAGCAACAAATCGTTGGATGTTATATTTTCTAATTTCGCACAGTTTTCAGAAACCGTTTCCCTCAGTCATTCACAGGTTAGAGCACAGCATTGGGCTCGTGCGCAGTGCAAGAATTATCGAACCTGGTCGGAGTTTGTGATGCGTATTCATTCGCGTTTTATTAGGCCGGTAAGTGGCCGGGATAAGTATAGGGAAGCGCACCAAGTGTGCGGATAAAGAGTTTTCGACAGTTTAATCAGGGGTCAGATAAACCTTCGTCGCTTCGGACACTGACCGGGTGACAAACGTAGGACCGCGCAGTGCTTTAAACACGATTGCCTAATCAAATACCGCGATCATATGTACTAAACCGCATTGTATTTGATACGATATAAATTACATCTAAGCATGCGGCATTATCTTCACTTGTTATCCCTTAACGATAAGCCACCCGACGTTTCGTTTGCTTTTCTATTCATCTTGTTCTGCACCCCTTAGCTGGTGTACGTACAAGTGGAGAGAACTTCGGAAATGTGCCTGCTGTTCACAGTCACATCATAACTACTGCTTGTTGCTCGGTACTTTCAAGAAATTAGACTCTATGTAAGAACCGAAGGAAGTGTGTTTGGGGAACCCACTCATTGTTTTAGCCCTTACTGCCTACATGTGTACATCCCGCGCTTTTTTATTGTACACACCATCAAATAAGGCCAATAAAATTTCTTTATATATGACTGGTTCGTTGAATGCCAGTATTCAATAGCAAGCAATGGACGAGCGTTGCAAAAGTAGGAACGACAAGATAAAAACTGTAATAAAATAAGCATTACAGTGTCCTTGTTCCCCGAATATTCACCAGCTAAACGCGTGAAAGTGCGGGTTGTCAGACAACAATACTGGTGGTCAAATTTCTGAAAAAGTCTAATTTATGGAGCAGCTTCGTTTGCAGCGGACACACAAAACTTTTCCTTAAGAACGAAGATGAAAATAGCAGCGGCGCTCGGCATGTATCACGAGACGATGTCTTTCTAGAAATGAGAAAGATTAGTGAGATTACGGAGGGGGGGTAACCCTGAATGCTGTATCAAAATAGGACGGTATACACAGTCTGCGTAGCATAGCAGGTGGTGGACACTTCCGAGCTATCTGCATGCTTGTCTGGCGGCACATGCTGCTCGAACGGAGCGGGGGGGGGGGGCGTTCTGGACAGACTTCATAGGCAACTCTGCTGCCATTTGTCTTAAAGTGTATGAGCAAAGCCCAGCCTCAGACAGCACAGCTTTCTCCGAGATTCGAACCCGGGTTACCTCCCAGTCGCGGCATGCCATGTTACCATAAAAGGGCACTTAACATTCTAACGCATAGTGACCCCCAACACCAAGAGGGCCGCCGCAGGTTTGTTCGCGGAGTGGCCCGGACTTGACCCTGTTTGGGATTGTTGGTTCTGCTGCAGCAATCTTCCAAAATTTGGGCGGCAGAACAGCTGCACTAGAAAGCATGGTGTGCTTTCTAGTCCAGCTGATTCATTCTGATTATATATCAACTGTGAAATAGAAAGCTTGTTGCATCGCGAAAAGCCGGAAAAGGGGGAGAGCAGTGACATAATGTATAAACCCTGTTCTGAAATCGTACCATTGCCTCTACGACGAATGTATAAAAGAGACAGAGTGTTCCTACATGATGTGACTTTCTGTCTAAGCAGGATCTCACCTTCCACTACGTCTAGTACGATGTTCGCGACAAATACATAGTACACCCCGACTTTTTCTTGTCAAAACGACGCGATTACATGTTATGGGGTAAATAAGGAGATGTACTTCAGCTTGCATAATTTGATGTCAAGAATTGGCTTAGGTGTCTGGCTGATTTTCCCAATGCTCCGCATCTATTAGTACATGGCGCTGTTTTCGGAAATGGCGTCTTAAACAAAATTTCAGCGTGAGTATGGAAAGATTTGTGTGGCTTTCAGAGCGTGTATCATAATGGTCAGTCTGTCGCGCCCAAAAACTTTATACATTGTGCACCAGTGTATCATTGCATTATACGACAAGCGCATCATGTTGGGTTGTACAACAATGGCATGTAAAAAAATCCTGCAGCCAAATTTTTAGCAGCCTTCCACCATGTCTCAAAAAGGAAGATAAGCTGAGATACTTTTCTTTGAATGTTTCAAGTGGGTCAAGGCATATACAGACAAGCAGCAGACGAGTATGTACTCTGCTGTGAGTGCAAACTACCTGAAATATACGTTTATGACTATCAAAGGCACTTCCAAATACATTCATCTATACATAACGTATCTGTGTGATATACCCAAGGAGACTGGAATGGAATGCCTATGTGCTATCTCACAAAACATGTGAGCGCTTCAGACAGAATTGTACATAACAAAAATAATCTGCTCAAGTTACTTTGCCTTAAGTGCTTTTGGGAGTAACTTGGTATCTTACAAATACTTTTAAAAGGCAGTATTTAGTACCTTGACTTGAATACGTTTTTTTTTTAGTATCTTGTACAAGCTTGGCTCCATGATATATTACAGCAGTGAAAGTCCACTCCATTCCTCCCTTTTATTTATTTCTTGATTTTTTGTTTGAGTTATATATGGCTAGGCGAACATTCACTCGAAGAAAGTTTGTAGCTACAAGGTCACTAATTACCTAAAATTCATTAATTATCCTCTTTAATTAGGGGATTTCGTGCAGAAGCGATGTAGCAGAACGAGAGGTATTCCTTATCCTTCGAAGAAAATTATCTCACAATTATCCCACGAAGGAATCGAAAGGCATTGAAACACTGCGTTTACCACAACATTCCAAAACGCGAACTCGACCGTCCGTCGTAATCATATATCCGAAGCGTGACGTATCAGCACGCCCACATTTTTTTCTCCCCCCCTGTATCTGCCAGACCCCCCGAACCCCCTGGCGCTCCCAGGTGATCTTTGCACATGGGGTCACATGGCCGTCAGGGCGCAAGAAGCGGCAGCGGGTCGGGCCCTTGGTAGCCACCTATCGGCAGGCCCGTCGTCACGACCCGGTTTCAGTCGTCGTTCAGCACACCATTCATTCTAACTCACCATACTCTCACTGCCGGGACGTCGACCACACTTTGCAGTGCCGCCCTAGCATGTCGTTATAGTTATTTGCTAATTTCGCCAACAAACGACCTAGTTTTACCTATTTATCTGCAATCAGTTGTTCCTGTGTTATTTTTTTCTATACAGATATATGTGACGTACTGATATATAATTTTTGCAGATAGCGGTGCATCAAAAATGGTATATTGTGTACCCACAGCCGACGACCCAGCCAACTTATAGATGCCCAGCCTGACGTGTATATACCCATTCGAGGTAGAATTCCGATAGGAAGAAAAAAACAAACGATCAAAATAATCTGCGAATAGGCGCTACAGCATATTTATTCTTTTTCTGTTTCCTTCTCTGTTCATTTACTTTTCGTTCGTTTACGAGGTTAAAGGTCCGCGTGTAAAATAGTAATGCGTCATAGAAAGATCGCTGCAGCATTACAGTTTACGAGTAACGATAGACGTAAGATTATTTACTCTACTTTGACGTGTGATACATACTTTATCGATCAGTAAATTCTGCCGTTTTATAAGTAATTATGTAATGATGCAGGGCTTAGAGTGTGAAGCAATGTGAAGAAGTGCTTAATGGGGCAGCCAGGCCACAACAGAATGAATGACCATGATACGCGCGCTCGATGGAAAATCATGCGCGAGATACGTGTCGTGACGAAACGACCATGGCGGCGCTCGTCGTCAATTTCCGTCGACTGCTACATGCCCCCCGCCCCCCGCTACTGTCCGCTTGAAGCTGTAGGTCCACGTGACGTGTCTCTTGATGGGCTTCGGGCATAAAGGGGAAGGGTTGGTTGATGCCGGGATAGCAAGCGTTGGAGGGAAATGGTGCCAGTCGGAGGAATCGGTGCTGTAGGAATGGACGGCAGCTAGGTCTATAGGCCGGCTTTAACGTGTCGACGGCAACCACGTGTTCTCCGCCGTTGATAGAGATGCGTAAGTTCTTGCCCTGGCGACCGAGGACGGGATGTGGGCGGCCAGTGTAGGGCGGTGTGAGCGACATCCGTGCGCAGAAAGCCGTGCGTTGCGGATAACAGGTCTTGGGAGACGTGAACACGGCGGGTAGAGGAAGCGCGGGTGGCAACGGGACGAATTTTGTCGAAAAAACGATGAAGGCAGTCCAGGTAAAGGCATGTTGACGGGTTGGGGGAAGGCGGCACGAAGAAGTCGGCTGGGAGATGCAGTGCACAGCCGTACACGAGGTCAGCCGTACTGCACCCGATGTCGGTCATGACGGCTGTGCGGATGGCGAGGACCACCAAAGGCAGGTGGTGTACCAAGTGTGCCCTGTCCTCTTGGGCGATGAAGGCGCTCTACGAGGCCGTTGGATGCAGGGTGATATGATGCGGTTCGGACGCGATTTGTTCAGAGGAGGTCGGTGAGGCCCTTGAACAAAAGGCTTTCGAAGTGTGGGCCCTGGTCCGTAGTGACACGGGACTGCACGCCTAACCGAGAGACCCACGAAGCGACGAAGGTGTTGGCGACGGTCTCTGCGGTGGCGTCTGCCATCGGCGTGGCCTCGGGCCAACGTGAGAAGTGGTCGACAGCGGTTAGGATATATCGGCAGCTGGCTGACGATGGGAGAGGGCCGACCATATCAAGGTGCACGTTGTCGAAACGCCCGTCAAGAAGCTGGAACTTCCGGGGGGGGGGGGGGGGGGGGCAGACGTGGCGGTGGACCTTCGCACGCTGGCAGCGGTGACAGGATCGTACCCAGGCGCAGAAGTCTCGGTTCACCGAAGGCCACACAAAGCGGTGCGCGACACGCTTCTGAGTTGCCCGGATACCAGGCTGTGCCAAGTCGTGGAGAGAAGAGAAGACCGCCCTGCGACACGTGACAGGAACGAAAGGCCTAGATTGAGGAGTCGAAGTGTCGCAACAGATGGTAACGTAAGTGTCGGGAACAGGACGGGAACGGGTAAATGCCAGGAAGTCTTGCAGCTCGAGGGGGAGGGGTGTTAGCGGTGCGCAAGCGCTCCAGCTCTTCATCGTGGAGTTCGGCAGAGGCGAGGGCTTCCTAGGAAAAGCGCTGCGTGGTGGCAGGAAGGGCGGCAACGCGACTTAATGCGTCGGCAGGAGCGCTTCCTTCTCCCGGTACGCACCTGATATCTGTGCATATTTCAGGAAGATAGGCGAGCTGTCGAATCTCCCCTGGGGAATATTGGCTGTTGACAGAGTGGAAAGCTTAGGTCAAGGGCTTGTAGTCGGCTGAATGAAGAAAGCGCGGCCTTCACGGAAGAAACAGAAATGCTGGTCTCGAGGTACGCGTCCAGTAACTCGCGGCCAAAAGTGCTGTAGCGCTGCTCGGTAGGTTTGAGGGTCTTCGAGAAGAAAACTATGGGCCACCATGCTGCGCCATTCTACTGCTGCAGCACCGCGCCGACGGGCCTACCAGAGGCGTCAAACATGAGTGTAGTGGGCGCGCCGTGCCGTGGATGGCAAAGCAGAGAACAAACGGCGAGCCCGACACCCTGCCATCCCAATACCGTCCCCCACCTCGACCTCCGCGGCTAGTTAGCTGGGCCCCCTCAGTCGCCCTCCTTCTTCTTGTGGAGGGGGGCAGCGCACCGGCAAAGACGCTTCGCGTGCGTCCCCGCTGCACCGATCATATTTCGAAACTTTACGGCGAGCTGCTCCGGCAACGCCGACACGAAGGGCCCGAAACTAGCCGGTTCCTTTGCGGGATAAAGTAAGGCGCTTCATGCGTTTCATGTCATCGGACGTCAGAAAACGTCATAAATTGAACGTCATGGAGACATCCGGTGGTAGTGATTACTGATTGGTTCCCATGAGGATGAATTCGTTTTCTGAGCGATGATTGGTCGTTCGCAAATTTGTCCGCGAGCGCTCGAAGAGGCGACAGTGCGGCGGCTGTGCCGGTTGGAACCGGCGTCCACGGAGTCGCCGGCGTCCGCTCCAGACGGCTTGTGTTGTATAGCGGTTGTGTTGTGAAAAATCAGAACTATCAGTTCTGATTTTTCCTGTTTAAAAAGCAAGCTACATCGTGTGAGTGTCCACGAATAGTCACAGCTTCCAAGGAAGATGCCTGCTCAACATTTGTGCTCTGCTTCTTGGTGTAGAAGCTATTCGAGCGTCCGAACGCCTCGTACCCGATACCTCGTCAACGACTGCCGAGAGGTAAGTCATTTGTCTTGCTTGTTGCCTTACAGCACCGCATTCACTTCCTGTATTGTGAATAAGTTGCTTAACAGTTACCGGAATTCGCGGTGACCGAGGCAGACAGCGTAGCTTTGCAGATACGATGGTAGACTATATTTCTGTTCGTGAAACAATATCATCTAAACGTTATGATTAAATACGCGTTCACGTCGTACTGTATAAAGGTATGACGCTAGTAGGAAAAGGCCTTATCCAGGCTACGGAGGCGAGAGACTACGGCACCTCGCTCCAGCGCCCTGAGCGTATTTTTCCCTGCGCGGCGCATGTGAGGAGGCTTGTCCGCGCGATTATAACATGCGGAGACATGCAAAGAAGGGTCATTCACAAAAAAGTACGAGTCAAAATATATTTATTAATGGCAATAGTGCAACCTTTCCTCCCTCCGGGCTGTTGACCCACAATTCGCATGAACCTTTAAACACGTCACACCTAACCCTTTAAATACCATGCCAATGATGAGGACGGTGCCCAGAAGAAGAACAGTCTCTGTTCGAAATATCGGCGGCTTCTGTCCTGAGGCAACTCCTTCCTACATTCTACCGGTTCGCTGGATTTCTACCCATCTAAATACACGTAACAGTACTTATTAAAGGTATGATACGATAGCATTCAATAGGTATCACAGATCAAACACAATATTTTTTATTAGTGGAAGTTTTCAATGAATTAGAAGGGATAGCACATTTAATCAAGGGAAAAACTTAACCAAAAAACCTGATACAATAGCATTGAATAGGTATCACAAATCAAACACAATACTTTTATTAGTGGAAGTTTTCAATGAATCAAAATTATAAATTGCATTATAAAAACTCTGAGACGTGAGAACATGATAGATCTAAGTAATTTCGAGCACAATAGCTAAGTTTAATATTCCAATATGACACAAATTTAATTAATCAATTTCTATTGAAGTGAATAGCGCCAGATCAAA
This sequence comes from Ornithodoros turicata, assembly GCF_037126465.1. NCBI lineage: Eukaryota > Metazoa > Arthropoda > Arachnida > Ixodida > Argasidae > Ornithodoros > Ornithodoros turicata. The sequence continues at coordinate 198,287,168 of NC_088201.1, read as the reverse complement.
CACAATATTTTTTATTAACTGCAATCACACAAGTTTTCAATTAATCGGAAGTGATAACACATTTAATCAAAGAAGATATTCTTAATCAATACAATTACAATCAAAATTATAAAAAAGTCTGAGACGTGAGAACCTGATAGATGTAAGTAATTTGGAGCATGATATGGAAGCTAACTTTAATCACGATCATCACATTTAATCAAAGAAGATATTCTTAATCAATATGATTATAAACAAAATTATAAGTTGTATTATAAAAAGTCCAATATTCCTATACGTGTGAACCATCAGTGCAATAGCGGGAAGTTCTGATAGCTGTATGTAATTAATTCTGAACAGCACAGACATTGGAAGACCATGGGACACGATCACAAGAGGAAATAAAATCTATACCACTACAAAGAAGATATTCCTAATCAAAACAACATAATAATCTATCATTCAGAAAATCAGAAGAAAAAATCAAACTCATCAGAAAATAGACATGTTAAAAACGAACTTCACCACATAGCACGCTCCTAGCCAACAAACAGAACAAAGAACGACACGAGCACAAGAGGAAATAAAGTCTATGCCACTACAAAGAAGATATTCCTAATCAAAACAACAGAGTAATCTATCATTCAGAAAATCAGAAGAAAAAATCAAACTCATCAGAAAATAGACATGTTAAAAATGAACTTCACCGCATAGCACGCTCCTTGCCAACAAACAGAACAAAGAACGACACGAACACAAGAGGAAATAAAATCTATACCACTACAAAGAAGATATTCCTAATCAAAACAACAGAGTAATCTATCATTCAGAAAATCAGAAGAAAAAATCAAACTCATCAGAAAATAGACATGTTAAAAATGAACTTCACCACATAGTACGCTCCTAGCCAACAAACAGAACACGAACGACAAAAACACAAAGGAAATAAAATCTATACCACTACAAAGAAGATATTCTTAATCAATACAATTACAATCAAATTACAAATTATATTATAAAAAGTCTGAGACGTGAGAACCATCATTGCAATAGCGTGAATATCTGTCATAACATTTCGAGCGCAATAGGGAATCTTAGTTTCATATTCCAACATTACTCAACTTTTAATTTCTTATTAAGTGAACAGCATAGACGTAAGGAAATAACGAGAAACAACACAATCAACAGCTACAATTAATAGAGAGCCAAAACCTGCGCACCATCCAACACATAGAGAAATAATAGGTAATCAATCTATTAAAGGCGAAATAGCACACTATAGCACAGACTTAACGCTGGAGAACACAGGAACACGTGGCGACACGTGAACAACAACAGAGGAAAATAATCTATCATTGAATCATCATAAAATCGACCAATATACAATTTTCATTCTAACAACACTACAAACCTTGATGGAGGTATCCAAGACGTAGGAAATATGCACTGTTTTCACTCTTTTCCTCAAAGCCGGGAGACTTTATGTCTCTATCAATGTGACCATAGCACCGCGCATGCTTTATCACTCAAAGGGTTAGGGGCTATATTACTTCGTCCAGCAAACGGGGCGCTCTAGAGGTCAGATAAGAGAGTTCAAAGGCGATATATTTTATTGTGCAGCGCAAATAGATGTCGATATCACTCGCGGGGGTCACTATCTTTTCGCATCCTTTCCCTGAAACAGAAATCTTTCGTCAAAGTGGTTGACAACTCGGCTAAGTTTGTAGAGATGCGATATTGTTATTGAAGATGTAGAGAAAGTCCAAATTATTAATTGGTAGCAACGATATTCAATCAAAAACGAGAAACAAATTTAGTTACATCAATTTTTGTAATATCTTGCAACAGAAATTTCTAATGAACCACACAGAAATATAAAATTTGAAATGCAACTCAGAGTTATGAGGCATTCCCATCCTGGAGGTACTTACCTGTGTCAATCGAGTGAACAATTGAAACAAATACAAGACAATAATTATTTCGGGCAGTAAGTTCACAACTCATAGAATATCAGTCGAGTGAATACTTGAAACAAAATCAAAACAATAATTCTCACGACACGCGGAGATTATAGCATTCTAAACCAGATAATAATATTTTAATCAATAAAATAAACATAGATATGCTTTTAATTAAGTGTAGACGTGCACTTGAAAACAGAAGAGACATTTGCTCTACATTGAAAGATGGTCAGATTTTGTGCTCGCTGCCATAAATCATGGGAAGATGTGATAAAAACCCGATTCGAAAAGGAAGAGCCGCGAAACGCTTTCATTATCGCTGCCTTTCAATACGTCCTACACATGGTCGTATTCGGAGATATGGTACAAATTACAGAACTGAAGGTGCAAGAATTTATATGCCGAATCTACACATCAACGTCCGAAATATCTGCACATCAACGTCGGAAGGGCCACTGGGAGTGATGGCGGAGTTTTTGAGGTTTGCTAACGAAGAATTGAAATACACTAGACCAGATGTAATTGTAATCATTGCAATGGGCATTGCATTCATGAAGAAAGCACTCAGATCAAATTATCATATACAAGCGGTCTATATCGCACGATTCATTACGGATTTGTTGAAATTTCACATATCTGAGACGGAAAGTACATAAAATCTTATCAAGTGACATGTTCCACTAGTACGGCAAACGCAATTATTCTACCAGTCAGTGATGTCGAATGAACAGAAGTTCAATATTGTTGTGCAAGGTCTGATGTACCATCATTTATTGAAACTCAACAAACATATCAATTGCGGTGGACCACCGGACGATTTTCATCTAATACTCTCTTGTACGCCATTCAAGAATCTTCATACAAAGAAAGGAAACATCAATAAGAGACTGTGCAAGTTCATCGCGACAAAATGCAAGTTGTTGAAGCAATACAAAGACGGCGACAACATATCACCCGCGTTAATCAACGCTGGATTCAAGCGCCCAATAATCAAAATAAACTATTTAATGTCTTCGGAATTCATCAACGAAGACAACAAACGAAAACTTCAGAGTTTGAAAGAGAACTGTAATTTATCGAAATAAACAAGTGTATAACTGAATCAATAAATGTAATCTTTGTCATCATTATAATGAATTATACGCTTCACAATGAAAAACACCTTTGCATTTAGCATGGCTAGACATGTCTTCGGAATTCATGAATCAAGACAACAAACGAAAACTTCAGAGTTTGGAATAGAATTGTAATTTATCGGAATAAACAAGCATATAATTGGAATAATAATTGTATTCTTTGTCATCATTGTAATGTATTCTACACATCGCAACGAAAACAGCTTATGATTAGATTGAAGGTCGCTAAGGAAACGGATATTCCACAATTTGTGTAAGAATTCTCATATGGAATGAGTCCGGACCACGAAATAGGTTTTACTCGACTACACTCTGTACAAGTTCAACACCCGAAGGATAGAATTGCCGGAGAAGGATCGGTCATTGATATTTAGAGACATGATACATCAGTCTAGGATTACAAAAAGGATCACTAATCTCCTGTGAAAACTTATAATATTATATTTCATGAATTAAATTCCAAAGTGCATGTATATTTCTCAATCACTTGCACTAGCCCAGACATAGTAAAAGAAGAAGAAAAGGCGTCTTTGACAAGAAACCCGATTGGAGTCCGGAACAAATAAATAAATATTTTTGTCAACACAGTTGTTCGTTTGTATGACTGGATAGGAAAAATGAGCCATCCAAGACAGAGCAAAACAGGAAATCAGGCAAGATAACTGATTGCGGCGGGATAACTCAAAGCGTTCGCGACACAGTGTCATCGACTTTTGCAATCGCATTCGGGTTCACTGCCTGTGAGATAATATGAAGCCTTCGCGAAAAGCGAATCTATTATCAGATGCCACAATGCAAACGAAAGATTTTACGAGCATGACGCGCAGGCCAAGTCTACATTTCTAATCACATAGTCTTCGTAACACACGACACACAAACGTATATGAAATAATTTCCAAATGGCAATCAGATTTTGGGAGAAGCGGATCACACAACCGCCATCAGAAGTGCTTAACCAATATAGAATGAAGATGAGCGTTATGCATAAAGTAGTCCATTAGATTAACCCTAGAGCCAGGAAATGACATCAAACAGGAAATGACGTCATCAAGGAGTATGACGTCACTCCAGGCCGCAGCCGCTCCGCCCTCATATCAGTGAGGTCAGTGGATAAGATAGTTAATCAGTGACGTCACATAGTTAATCTTAGTGATATGATATCAATGATAAGATTAAGTAACAATAATAACGTCATGGTGAAACACACTAGGAATCGAACTTGGGTCCTTTAGGTTGTCAGACGAGTGTCTTAAGCCACTGGGCCACGGGCTCTACATGTTTACTAGCGTCGCTAATCAGGATAGAATTGTGTGGGGTGGAGAGGTTGTTTGATTTCTTTTACGCCAGGTGGCGTCATGGGGAGTTGAGTTCGTTCATCTAGAGATGGCAGCACTTCCAGCAAATTTACCGCCGTTCAACAGATGGCGCTACCTGCGCCCCCAAATTTTAAATTTCGCGCCCATTTGATTTCGCTCTTGGTTTAAAAGAACTCCTCACGATCATGTTGTTTTCATTTTAGAAAAAGAAAAACAATGGCGAGCCAGTTCTATGTCAACTTACTGTCAAACGCCTCGAGTGATGTATTTCCTAGTAACACAATGAGCAAGTTCAGAGTTAAACTAGCTCAGCCAGTGCAATTAGATGGAAAGTGGGAGGTTGCTCTGGCGGAGGTGAATATCCCATTTGCAATTAATAATGTCACAGATATCGTTAATGGTATATCGGAGACTAGCCTCTTCGGTGGCGTAACCACCACAGAGCAAGTTAAGTTTCTTGCGGGAGAAACCATTATTGTACCTTTTCGTCAACTTCTAACGAAACACTTCAAAAACCAAGCCAAAAGAATACGAGTCAGTGGTCATTATGAAATACAACTTCCACTAAATACTGGTCTGGAATTAAGTTCAACTCTCTCTGCTAAGCTTGGCCTTCCTGAAAAGATTATCGGTTCTTCGGAATTGGATGAAGGCCAGCCAGTAAAAGTATTGAAATATCAGGTGGACACTGAAGAGAAAGTCACCCTAATCACGTATCGTTCACGTACAACCAAATACGAAGTTCAAGAAGGGTATTATGAGTCAGGGAAGGACCTCGCCGATGCGATAAATCACGCATATCGAGCAAACTTACACCTACCAGAAGATGCTCGTCTCATATTTTACAATCCCCATAATGGAGTTTGTCAACTGGAACGTCACAATGAGGGTTACGTTACATTTCACCCATATTTAGCTCTGATGCTTGGATTTGGAAAACGAACAACCTTCTCCAGTTTCACAGTTGCTCAGCGTGATGTCTGCCTCTTCCCAGCGCAAAATTACATTTTCGTTTACAGCGATATCATCGAAAGTGAAGCTGTAGGTGATATAACCGCACCCCTTCTTCGACTTCTCCCATTTAGACTGCAGAGTCGGAATGAGGTTATGTCCTACTCTTTCACAAATCTTTACTATAAATATGTGACTGTCAAGGAGCTGACTAGCATTCAAATCGAACTGGCAAACGAGATAGGTGATTTCATTCCCTTCATTGCTGGTTCTGGTCGTGTGGGAGTAACATTACATTTTCGAAAATGCATATAACTCAGACACCCTGTTGTATATCGCATTTCGGCAGCGGTAAACGAGATCAACCATTGCCACATTACTCAGCTCCTCTTTATCAAGTTGGATCTGGCTTTTTTTCTGAGTTGGTGCAGCGGTTTATACCTATACTGACTAAACAAGTAGCGCCCTATGTAGGTCGGAAACTTCTTGACACAGGACGTCACATAGCGGAGGAAGTGAAACAGGGAACAACGTTTGGAGAGGCACTAAGGAAAGGGGTTGGTCGCACCATCCATTCAACTCGTGACGAGTTGCTGCATAGACTCACAGGGAAGGGTAGGAAACGTAATAAAAGCAAGGGCAACAGAATTGATCGATCAGTAAAACCAACAAAGAAACGAAGAAAGGTTGACTTTTTCACCTGAGGAAAAAAAGATGTCTACCATCGCCTTAGTACATAAAAATTCTTGCTTCTGCGCAACGAATCAGTTGGACCTGTTTTCTGTTCCACCGACAAACTTTTCTCTGGAGAAGTCAGAATATGTGGAGTTTTTCCCCATTTCTGCACCTACCTCGAGCGGTGTGATTGAATATAATGTTCCAGGTCTCGGTGGCGGCTTCTTTGATCTCCAGTCGAGTTTCTTACACATTCAATGTAGAGTTGTGCGTAAAAATGGAGACGCAGCATTGACTACAACTGGCAGTACAGTGACAAATGACAACGTTATTCCTGTACAAGCATTTGCATCTTCTCTCTTTCATCATGTCCACATTTATCTTAATTCGACTCTGGTATCTAATTTCGAACATTATGCCTATCGTTCTTACTTGGACATTGTTACAAATGCAAACAATGTTACTCAAACTCACACCTTGTCTGCAATGCTTTACGAACCAGATCCAGTGGGAGAATCTGAAAATTTTGCTATCCCCAACGAAGCAAAAGGACTTTTCGCACGCTATAAACGCACCAAAGGATCAACTCTCTGTGATCTTTATTCTCCTCTCTTTAGCGACATCTGTCAGCAAGAAAAATTTGTCCTTAATAACACTGATATTCGAGTGGTGTTGAGACAATGTACTGACGAATTTAGACTCCTCTCTGGTCCCAGCGAGACTGAAAAGCATACAATAGAGTTTTCTCGAATTGTGCTCTACCTCCGACGTGTGCAGGTTTCTCCAAGCGTACTCGTTGGCATGGAAAGAAGACTTCAAACGAAACCCGCCACATACCTTCTTCGAGGTTTAGAGATTAAGTATAGGACAATCGCTCCAAACCAATCTCAGGTGATATTTGATGATCTCTATAGTGAACGAGTTCCTTCTAAGTTGACGGTATTGATGGTCAAGAGTGAAGCATATCAGGGTCATAGAGAACGGAACCCTTTTAAGCTTGAAAATTTTAAACTCAAAAGAGCAGTGCTCGATGTTGGCGGTCAACACTACACCGACGACTTCGACTTTCAACGAGACATCTATGCAAAGGGATACATGAATTTGCTTCACAAACTTAAGAGCAAGGATATACCTCTAGCTCCGGCTGCATATGCAAAAGAGACATTTATGCTTTATTATCACCTCACACCGGATGTGGAACTGCAGTCACTAACTCCAGTGCTTCAAGCTAATGTTCGTCTCACATTGACATTTGCTGCTAACCTTACAGAAGCTGTCACGGTGCTCTTTGTTTCCGAGACACCTCGTGTTCTGGAAATAAACAAAGACAGACGCGTTAAATTCGTATAAACGAATCAAAATGGAAGAATGGGAATTTTATGCAGCTTTTGCTCGGAACCATTGCACAAGGACATGCTTTCGTGGAACTTTCGCTCGCGATGAAATTGCATTGCAAAAAGCTGGACCGGGTCTTTATGTGGTGAATACAGCTCCAAGATCTTCCCCGGGAGAACACTGGACTCTATTCCATATCTCTAACGATAGGAGCATTTCTTATTTCGATAGCTACGGAATGCGACCACTATACAAGGAGTTCTACAAATTCATACACCCAGCATCTTCATTTCACTACAACAGGAAACGACTTCAGGGATACGGCTCAGCCACATGTGGACTTTATTGTCTCTATGTAGGTAGTCTTCTCTGCTGTGGGTTTCTACTTGAAGAGTGTACTCGGAGGTTCTCACACACCAACTTTAAACTCAATGATAGGTTGATAGCAATACTTGTGCGTAAACAGATACCACGAAAAACAGATAACATGTCATGTTGTAGTGTACTCTAAAAGTGAATAAATTTGTTTTTGAAAAGAAAAGAGCCTTTATTTAGTCATCTTAGCAAGAAAAGTAGGATACATTACATCAGACAGCTCACAAAAATGGCGAAAAGTATTATACAGTCACAATTTCATCATCACTTTGAAAACAAGAGAACTGAAACAAGCTGTTTTGCAAAGTACATACTCCACTTTTTTTGCAAACACTTTGAAAAAGTTTCATTATTTAAGGAAGTGACAACTCTCTCATTCACATAAAAAAACTTAGGAAAAAAGGTGCACTGAATAAGTCAAATGAAGATATGTACAATCAACACTCCTTTAGTGTTAAACACTTGTTAGAAAAAAAACACAAGAATAAAGAAAGGGTAACATCTATATTGATGGTAATTGGCTTTTCCGTCATTTACCATCCTGTTGCTTCCATCTTTGTTTACACTTGTCCGATGCATACATATGATTAGGTGTGAAAACCAAAAGGGAACGTTTCAATTCCATCTGCACAAATGTAACGCTTTGTATCCAAAGGGTTGAGAGCAATCTTTGTCACTGAGACACTTTTGTTTACATTGTCTTTGCGCACGATCAGGTTCTGTTTAATAGAGTGTATTCTGCCATACTCAAGAGCGTCGGTGTACAGGGAATAAAGAAGCTTCTGTGCTTCAGAATGTTTCACACCTTTCGCACGGTTGTACTGCTTTTTGCTACTCAGTTCGAGAGCGTACAGTTTTGGTTTTAGACAACAGAAACCGAGAATGTGATCACGAGGCATCTCGTTTTTAAACATTCCCAGTACCATCTTATTTTTCGCGGAATATAACGGATGATCGGGTCATAGCTAGAGTTATCCAGATGCTTGTCAGCTAGTTCGAGAAGCGCTTTCTCTTCACTCAACTTTATGATGAAGGAATCTGTGTCCATATACAACAGTCTAGTATCTGGAGCTACACGAAGAAGGTGGTTGTGGTAAAAACCAAACATCTTCAGCTTGGACAGTTCCAGTATCGCGAATCCTAGGTACAGTGGCTGTCTCATGCGGAGCACAGATTGAGAGAATTGGAAGAGGATAACATGAGAGCTCAGCGGTCGGAACTCCTTTAGGTTTGGTTTGCGTAGGAGTCTGAGCACTTGTTCGTCGGTTACTGTGAGACGACAGTTTACAAACTTTCTAACCTGCATACACGAACGTCCGTACACGCTATTAATTGCAATCTTAGCTTGGGAGCTTTCGAAGGCATTCGTAGCTCGTTTTCGAAGATCGTGATTGAAGTCCACATAGGATCGGAGAAAGGGCTTTTGATTGAACTTTAGAACCCTGTGAACTTTGGTGAGACGCAAGCCCAAATGCATATACAACTGCAGATTGCGATAGTGTAGAAAATATCTCTCTTTGTCGAATAATGTCAACAGTAATTTTGCATCGGTAGCTTTCTCAGGAAGGTGAAACTTCTTCATCAATTCCTTTTGATACTCTGACAGCAGATCATAGGGAACTGACATTTTCTCGGGGGCAACTGGCAGATCTCTGTGACGTTGGTGGATTTCTTTGTCATATGCTAGATCTACCTCGAGGAAGTAACCCATAGGTGCGTCATCTGGGAGGTGTGTTATATCCAAGTTCGTGATTTCATCCTCTGTGAGCCACTCGAAACCTCCGTAAGGTAGTGGTTCTCTCATTACTGAACCGTAAAGCCCATTAACGTCTATGTAGTGGATCAAGCTACTTGGGCTTTTGGGGTCAAACTGCTCTGTTCCTGGTACATTTGCAGTCGCTTTCCTCAGCGAACACTGTGTAATACCTCCTCGTATGCCATTTTCAATCAGCAGGTACGCGTCAGGGTCGTGAATCAACTCTAGCTCTACCTTACTCATTTTTAGAGCGCAAGACATGCTTAATCCGGGCAGAGACACAAAGTGAAAAGGTTCGATCTTGTGAAAGTCAAGTGTCCACTTACGAAAGCCCTGAAACACGTCTGCTAAAAGCAGTGCGTCTGTGAGTAAATATAGGTCTGAATACTCTCCCAGATTACGGAGTTGAAATTTTTCAAAGACCCTCTGTGCATGACAATAATCTTCTTCACTTACTTCTGTCCCATTCAAAGTGTTGAAGAATTGATCCCGAGGAGGTAGAGAAAGCTCATTGTAGGCTTCGAAAGTGGTGACAAAATTGTAACAAAACACTCCTTTGCGAACAACTAGTTGAAAGTGTTCTTCGTTTGGAAAAAATTGACGAAGACAACGAAAGTTGTCTTCACCTTTCTCACGTAGATTTTTCACTAATGTTTCGAGACTTGCATTCAAGAAGTTTAAACTATCTAGGAATCGATAAGAGCCAACGTCTATAGCCTTGAATTTTTGGGAGCTACTGGCAATCACCTTTATGTCTACTTTCTTAAGCAAATGCAAGTGAGACAAAAGAAAACTCAAGTCATAGTTGGCATTGTGTGCAATGATTGGAATCTTAGGAGGCACTCTCAGTTTCAAGTTACAGGTGTTACACAAAGTTTGTCGAAATTTTCCACTTACATGGTCATGGTCACGAACTTTTTGCTTCTTTGCAAAAGATTCCTGGCAAACGTTGCAGTGACTTGCTGTGGCATGCTGCTGCTCGTTTTCTGCGGTCATTTCTAGAGGGGCAATTGTACGTATCCATTCCAAAATGTCGTCATGGAGTCTGTGCAGTAGCTCCATAAAGACAGTGACACAATTAGGTCCACGATACAGATGCTTTTGGAGGACATATGAGTCGGATGCGCGTATCACTAACAGACAAAATGAAGAGGGGATGTGATCTTCATACACATTTCCTGAATCCAGACACGGTGACAGCACACTTTCAAAGTCATACACACAGTAGAAGGGAACTTCTGACATGAGATGTTCCCCTGCAAATGCTAATGTCTCTCCCTTCTTTGGGTAAATGGTCTTGGCTACTTTCTGTTGCTTACACATACTTAAATGACACTTCAGACTTCCCTCTGAGCAGAAGCCCATTGTACATCTTTTACAATGAAATTGTCCACGTGGAACAAACAATCCATTAAAATTTGCGATGAGCACAAAATGAGAGTCAACTAGTAACAAGTCCACATGTTTCTGACGCTCCTCATCAACAACTTTGATGGGGTAAATGTAGTTTTCTTCCTTTTCGTACGCGTACACATTAATGCTAATTTCATTACGTTTCTCAAATATCTCTACATCTTTTGGGAAAGCTACGGGAAATGTATCAGGAAATACATACTGTGTTATGTATGGTCTGTAGGAAGATGCCCTCCGCCTGTGATGCGAGGCAGGATGTAGTCCAGCAATCACGGAGAAGACAAAACACATGTTCTCTTCATCTTCATGTAGTCCGTAATCCACATTCAACAGGGAACGATACTTTCGTTTCAATTCACTCGGTAACTCAAATTGGGAACATCCAATTAGTTGAGGAGCCAAACGTCCAATGTTTAGAATACAAGCAAGAATGCGAAAGAGAAAAAAACCGGAGCCTTGAATTTCTAAGTTTTCTAATGTTTGTGCTATCTCACTACTCGTCTGTGCAATCGAAGGCAGTACATCTCCCTCTGACCAAACAGTTCTCACTTTAGAAGGTACAAAATGAATCTCAAGTCGTAACTCCTCATCGGGCGTATGTCGCCCAAGTTCTACTTTAAGAAATGTGAAGTAGCGCAGTGGGAATCCAAAGTGTCGCAATACATTAGCAAGATAGTGTTCATACTCATGAAAAAACGTTGTCACTTCATGCCCCGCCTCGTCTCTGTCATGTAGATGCAACTCGAAGCGTTTCGTGTAGTTCCGTAGTGTGCAGAGAGTCTCACAAAATGGTATGCAGGGTGTCTGGAGTTCGTGAACGTTTGCCAGATGAATTTGGAGTCCCTCTATTGATGCATAGTACTGACGTTCGTGTTGAGGACATAAGTGACAGGTCACCATGATGTGGAGAGAAGTGTCTCAGGATGGGAGCTGCCGATATGTCGATGTATCATCACTTTTTCTTCCCATGAGTGAATAGAATGTCGGGCGAAGCAACTCTCTTGCCATCTTTGAATCTCTCCTTTTTCTCAATTTTAAGATTTGGCAGTTGTCTCATCTCCTCTAGATCATCCTCTGTCAAACGCTTAAAGCGACTAGGAAGGTAGAACTTTACACGTTTGTCATTCTCCATCAACACTTCTACATAGACCGCTTCGCCGTACACCGTGTCAATCTTTCGCAAATCCAAGACCTCCAGCTTTTCATTCTTCGGTAGGGTACTCATTTTCTGAATATCTCCATCTCCAGGTTTCTTGAGTTTATCGAGCTTATCCAAAATAGATGTCATACCTTCTCTTGTGGTGACTTCTCACTCTGGCTCACTTATTCTTTTCTACACACAGAGTGAAGCTGAAAATAAGAATAAATATAAGCACACTTTCCCACATATCGGAGCGAAAGGAAAAAAGTGTAACGTACCCTTCCTCCTGTGAGGATCTGTGCGAAGAATCGTCATGGAGGGCAGTCTTATATAGCGCTTTGCGAACAGTGCATGCATAGACATGTTTGACTTTGTTGGTTACCTTCTCTGACGTAACCAATCACGTGCTCATCACATGTCTAGACAAGTTTGAACAGGAAAAAGTAAGAAAAAAAAAACCGTCTAGAACAGACTTGTTCCGAAAAAAAGATACAGTCACAGACTCATATTGCATGTTTGCACAAACTGAAAGTGCTAGAACTTGAGAATTCTACACTGACTTGCTGCACAAGATATACAGATATGAGTTTCTCAGCTCCCATATCCAACATTGACAAACTAAAGGAGTGCATAAAGGTTAAGTGTTGTTTGCCATTTATCGTTTTCATAAAAAAACACACATGCTTGAAGAAAAAAAGAGTAAAAGTCTTATGTAATGTGCTATTTATACCAGTCTTCATTTACCTGGAAGAGATGACTGAGGTTAGACCTTATAGGTTTATCACTCCTGTCTCAATGACTATATCTGGACAAAGTCAAAGTGGAAAGACGACACTCGTTACACGTTTGATCAAGCATAGAGCCACTGTCTTCGATAAACCTTTCGATCGTATACTATACATATACTTGTACAAGCAACCTATTTTTGACGATTTTCCCGAGGTAACTTTCAGTCAAGATACTCCCACTAACCTGGAGGATGTTAGAAATTCTTTAATCATATTTGACGATTGCTTGGCTGACAAGAAGAGGCTAAAAGAAATCTGTAACTTCTATGTAGCTGGATGCCACCATCTCAACTGTTCGGCCATCTTCATTACTCAATATTTATTTGTTAATGATCCTCTGTATAGATGTATTCAGTTCAATAGCAGTGCTCTAATTCTATGTCGTTCTGCTCGAACTGTGGATCAATTACAAATACTTTCACGACAATTGTTTGGACGGAACAAAAGCGACTTATTGACAAGCATATATTAGGATGCTTGTAAGAAACCGTATTCATACATCGTAATCGACTTGTCTCAAAATTGTTCAGACCACTATCGAGTGTGGACGAACATATTTCCCGACGATCATCGCGAAATAGTATATAAAACATGAAACGTGTAAAGAAGAATATTCATTTTCTTCACTTGCTCGCAGAAACTAAGTCACCCGAGCAACGTTATTATCTTTTGGAGCATGCTACAAAGGATCAGTTGAATACGGTCAGAGAAATTTGTATGAACCTTTGTGAAGGAAACGTCACAGTAACTCCGAGAGTAAGAAAGCAATTAAAACCTTACGCAGCATCAATTCGCATTTTGGCAAAACGAGACGCAACGGGGGTCAAGAAAGCTAAAAAGGTCTTGCAACAATCAGGTGGTTTTCTGCAGTTTCTATTACCACCTTTGTTGGGTCTCATCTCCTCATTGGGTGGAAGAGCGATTGCAAAAGCAATCGGAGTATAATCGATGCAGAAATACGAACTTGTACCTTACCGAGAAGATCACATCCCAAATATATTGAAGAAAGATGAACCGGATGACATCAAGGCAAAAGAGATAATTCAGTATCTTCACTCTTTGCTACATTCAAGTAGAGCTGCAAAACAACATACAAGCGAAACACTTCCTGGATCGCGAGAAGAAGGAACACAGACCGAGGAGGGGGAGAAAAGTGACACAATTGTTGGTTTTATGAGTAGTGGTTATAAGGTCAGAGCAAACCAACTTCTGCAACTTCTACAACCAACAATCTCCTGGAATGCGCAAACCTTCGAAGTAATCGTTGACGGTCAAACGTTGGAGAATAGTAATATAATCGATCTCGTTTATTATCTTGTCTCAAGAGCGAGAAATGTTCCAACTCCTCCTTACTTCGATCGCATCTTGCCGCTATTGGTCAAACTGAATCTACCAACACTTATTGTGCATCCAAATCGTTTAAAAAAACACAGAGTAACGGGAGCATCGAGCAGTCGAGCATCGCCTGTTACAAGTGAAGCAAGCACACCTGAAGGTGCCTCGCCAGCAATCACGCGTGCTGCAAAGCGTGCCCGCCGAAACCTAACATGGAGCCCATATTGAAGCCTGTGCAGGAGGAACAGAAAGACTATTTTCAAGATGAAACCATATTGTCGCACTTCCCTCCAAGGCATCATAAAAAGGTATTAGCAATACTCAAACTGATAACAACTGTTCTAGCTTATGACGAGTACGGAAGAGTTATATGTCACGGGAAGGTAGTGCCACACTCGTCCATTGTCGAATTGCTGAAGTATGAACTTCACAACAGACAACCTTCCTGGATGAGAGGAGACGTGTCAGCTACAATAAATGCTTATCTATCCCTTGGCGCTCTTCGAGTTCGCAGCAGAAGAAAGCACTAATGGCCGCCTATTACGACCCAGAACATGCCGGCAGTTTTGGTGGAGTGCAGAGACTCGCTCAAGCCATCGGTGAAAAGAAGGGCAGAGTTGCTAAATATCTGGAGACAAGTGATGTTTACAGCTTACATAAGGAGTACAAGCGACCCAAGACCTTTCGGAAAATAATTGCACTCGGAAAGCAGGAAATGTTCCAAATCGACCTAAAGGACATGCAGTCTCTAAAAGGGCAAAATGATGGTTTTCGCTATTTGTTCTTCTGTATAGATGCTTTTTCCCGGCTCCTCGCTGTTGTACCCATTCGCAATAAAAAATCTCCTGAGATTCTTCGAGCATTTAAAGTTGCATTTAAGAGGATCGGTACCCCACGGCTGATACATAGTGATCGAGGAACAGAGTTTACGAACAAGGTAGTGCGAGAGTTCTTGAAAAGAAAAGGCATAACGTTATATCATTCTATGTCTATTTATAAATGTGCCATCGTTGAGAGATGTCAGCGAAGTATTGTGTCTACACTTTACCGTATCTTTACCTATCAGGGTCATAAACGTTATGTGAAGATTCTACCTCAAGTAATCAAAGCGTACAACAATCGAGTGCACAGGACTCTCTCTGCAAGACCTGTGGATGTAACCAAAGAAAACGAGCACATTTTCCGAGAAAGACTTTATCCCACCCCAACTGAAGCCCCAAAGAAGCCACGTTACAATCTTGGTAATCTCGTTAGAATTGCCAAATATAGACACCAGTTAACAAAGAGATATTTACAGTCATTTACGAAAGAGATTTTTTCGGTGAGAGCAATCAAAATAGGTTATCCTAATACATACCTACTGCGTGACCTTAACAATGAAGATATCATTGGTAGTTTCTACGAGAGTGAAATGGTAAGAGTGAGAGAAGTACCGAAAGTAGAAAAGATTATAAAAAGACGAGTTAGAAATGGAAAGCTCCAGTATTTAGTTAGATTCAGTGGAACTGCGGACAAGCAGTGGATAGCAGAAAATTACCTCGGTTGAAAAAAAAATGACCAGTACAGCATGATCCGACGTTGAAATCCAGCCTGGCGATTCATGGTCCACAGACGACGAAACAGAGCAATCGGAAAAAGGAGAAGATGAATGCGGTAAATGGAATAGGAGGTCCCACATATTTCAACTCCATCTGCCATGTAATGAGAAACATACCTCTTGGAAGCAGCTATCAAATTGTGGGTTAACATCGGTCAAGAGGACGCCATTAGCGGAAGCTTTTCAAATTGTGACGAACATTGTGCTGTTTCGAGCTCTACCGAATAATCCTCCAAATCAAGTCATTTGGGAAACTGCAAAGGAAATGTATTCCATGCTTCATACAGACGATTCGTTTTTAACAAGTTCATCATTCGTTTTACTAACCGAATGGTCACGGCAAATGAGTGAGCTATTTGACTATTCGACTCGTTTCGATGCCATGCAACTTGCTACAAAGAGTCTGTGTTTTATCGACACTGCCATAAAGCATGGATTCCATTCAACTGCCAAGTACATAACTTTATTTACTCTGGACCTTTTGAAAAATCGACTTGTTTGTGAATAAGAAAAATGCATCGTTAATAAGAAATAAATTCATCCTCAATACTAAGACTTTCTCACTTCATCATAAAAGAGCGAAATGGATAGGGTGTGTTTTCTATTTTGTCTTCTGTGTCACATATTCTTTCTCGTCATAGTAACTTTTGAGTTAACGAAGTCATCATCTTCACTTCGACAAGGTAACTGTAGCAAAGAAGTTGAGCTGGAAGAATACGTTTATGCCCATACGTGTCCTCCTAATGCATCACTGCTGGCGTTACGACTTTGGGACAAGACTGGTCTTCCAACACGCTATGGAGTTACTCTCACACACAATGAAACACAACAGCTACAGATGTGCTTGAGATTGGTGAATGTCAGTCATAGCTTTTACGATCAGGAATGTGTAGAAGTATGTTGTTTGTGTGAGGATCGGGAGCTAAAAGTTCACCGCTACCCACAAAATGTATACACACTCGGTCGAACACATGGCCAACATCATTCTGGATATGGAATTACGCTGTCGAAGAGGGCTGTTATATTGTTGTTAAAGTATCTCAATAAAAAGATTTAATCGGAGAATCACTAGTTTATTTTATTTTGTTTTTAAGTGAGTAGAAATATGTACATAATAATCAAGCACTCTTTGAAGACATTACTATTTCGTTTCAACTTGTTTTTTTTGTTTTAGTTCTTAACATGTGTCGCTATCATTCCATGCTCGCCTCTCTTCGGAAAAGTGATGAAAAGCAGACGACGCTGGATCTCTTCCTTTGCGAAAGCAGATTTCGAAAGTGCTACCCACGCTCTACTTTGCAAAGGAAAAAAGAAAAAAAAGGTTAACGAAGAGTTTGCGGACCGTGAGTAACGAGGATGTTGACTGCAACGATGTAACACGAAGCCATATGCATGGAGCGATCACGTGGAAGGAAAAGATGTAACACGATGTCGAATGCGCAAAAGTTGTCAAGCGGAACGAAGTGAGATTAGGCTAGCGATGAGTTTGCGGAAAGAGGTGATTAGTGTCTATGACGTCTACAAGGCACGCTGTTGTCACGTGGAAGTTGTCAATAAAAGTATGGGAAATAAAACCTTGACATAAAGATGGCTGAAACATTCAACAGAAGTCCTAGCACAGCGTCGAATCCAGAGAGGGGGGGTCATGTGGTCTGCCTGTCAAATCCGTATGTTTTCGCCGTCACTGCGAGCCCCTCTCTGGTGAGACTGAGCTTTACTCAATGTTCATAGCATCCAGCCGTCTTCAACTCCATGCTACAGAAGCCAGGTCAGACAGTTGATGTACGAGTGGACTCTGTCGTCTTCGAGCGTAATCATCTGAGGCTGCTGTATGCGAGTTCATTGTAGCATTCACGGAAATGCAGTACGAACGGTTCATGATTGTCTCCGTCACTTCCCCATACCGTCTGGCTCACTGTAGAAACTTCAGCGGCTCGTCGGCATCATGTGTAGAGCAACTTTGCTCCTCATCGGAGCGAGACAGCCTTTCTAAGACTCTCTCATGCAACGGGAAAGTTGTCCTACATCTTCATCAGTCAAGACTTGAGTGTGATGACCTCCTTTTGTCGGAAAATCTCCGCAAAGAGACCAGTGATCTGTTGGACTTTCTGTTCGCTTTGGATATCACCAACACAAAATCAACATTGCCTCATCTTCGTCCTCACACGGTATGTGGATCGACTTAATTTAAATGTCGATTCGATGCTGTGTTAGGTTGACTGTGTCATGTAACGTCAATAGAAGGAATATTTATCCCTACAGCGAGACATGTGTGTAATTGTCTTACAATATGCCCGTTACTTACTTTGCATAACACAGTGAATTAGAGTATGAAAATCCAAATGTCAAGGAAGCTCAACTGTTTTGTAAACTAGAGTAGCACTATGCTTTGCTCATTCTTTGAAATGACTATAGACTTGAAAGATAACTGTGATCTAACTGTTATAATAAAAATAAGTCATGAAGAAGCGAATGAATTTGTTCTTTTTTTATACTCGTTATTTTTTACTGTTTTGTTAGCGATGGAGAAAAATTTACAATAATGTTTTCTCCCACATTTTGCTTGCTCTCTCATGCTTACAGTAACGAGGACGGGCTCTCCTCATGTTATTGTTAATTGCAAATGGAATATTCATCTCAGTCAGAGCAACCTGCCACTTTCGATCTAATTGCACTGAGTGAGCGAGTTTCATTCTAAACTTGCTCCTTGTGTTACTAAGAAATACATCACTCGAGCCGTTTGACAGGAAACTGACGTAGAAGTGCTTTGTAATTTTTTTTTTGAACGAAATCGCTCATTGTGTTACTAGGAAATACATCACTCGAGGCGTTTGACAGTAAGTTGACATAGAACTGGCTCGCCATTGTTTTTCTTTTTCTAAAATGAAAACAACATGATCGTGAGGAGTTCTTTTAAACCAAGAGCGAAATCAAATGGGCGCGAAATTTAAAATTTGGGGGCGCAGGTAGCGCCATCTGTTGAACGGCGGTAAATTTGCTGGAAGTGCTGCCATCTCTAGATGAACGAACTCAACTCCCCATGACGCCACCTGGCGTAAAAGAAATCAAACAACCTCTCCACCCCACACAATTCTATCCTGATTAGGGACGCTAGTTAACATGTAGAGCCCGTGGCCCAGTGGCTTAAGACGCTCGTCTGACAACCTAAAGGACCCAAGTTCGATTCCTAGTGTGTTTCACCATGACGTCATTATTGTTACTTAATCTTATCATTGATATCATATCACTAAGATTAACTATGTGACGTCACTGATTAACTATCTTATCCACTGACCTCACTGATATGAGGGCGGAGCGGCTGCGGCCTGGAGTGACGTCATACGTCCTTGATGACGTCATTTCCTGTTTGACATCATTTCCTGGCTGTAGGGTTAATCAGTAGTACTACTGCATAAACACAACGGAAGATATGTTATATTAATTATAATAACCAGATCGACGTTGAGATATTTCTATAAGTATTGTAGATTCGGCATATAAATTCTTGCACCTTCAGTTCTGTAATTTGTACCATATATCCGAATACGACCATGTCTAGGACGTATTGAAAGGCAGCGATAATGGAAGCGTTTCGCGGCTCTTCCTTTTCGAATCAGTTTTTTATGACATGTTCCCATGATTTATGGCAGCGAGTACAAAATCTGACCATCTTTCAATGTAGAGCAAATGTCTCTTCTGTTTTCAAGTGCACGTCTATACTTAATTAAAAGCATATCTATGTTTATTTTATTGATTAAAATTTTATTATCTGGTTTAGAATGCCATAATCTCCACCTGTCGTGAGAATTGTTGTTTTGATTTTGTTTGAAGTATTCACTCGACTGATATTCTATGAGTTGTGAACTTACTGCCCGAAATAATTATTGTCTTGTATTTGTTTCAATTGTTCACTCGATTGACACAGGTAAGTACCTCTAAGATGGGAATGCCTCATAACTCTGAGTTGCATTTCACATTTGATATTTCTGTGTGGTTCATTAGAAATTTCTGTTGCAAGATATTACAAAAATTGATGTAATTAAATTTGCTTCTTGGTTTTGATTGAGTATCGTTGCTACCAATTAATAATTTGGACTTTCTCTACATGTTCAATAACAATATCGCACCTCTACAAACTTAGTCGACTTGTCAACCACTTTGACGAAAGATTTCCGTTTGAGGGAAAGGATGCGAAAAGATAGTGACCCCCACGGTGATATCGACATCTATTTGCACTGCACAATAAAATATATCGCCTTTGAACTCTCTTATCTGACCTCTAGAGCGCCCGTTTGCTGGACGAAGGAATATAGCCCCCAACCCTTTGAGTGATAAAGCATGTGCAGTGCTATGGTCACATAGATAGAGACATAAAGTCTCCTGGCTTTGAGGAAAAGAGTGAAAACAGTGCATATTTCCTACGTCTTGGATACCTCCATCAAGGTTTGTAGTGTTTGTTAGAATAAAAATTGTATATTGGTCGATTTTATGATGGTTCAATGATAGATTATTTTCCTCTGTTGTTGTTTGCGTGTCGCCGCGTGTTCCTCTGTTCTTCAGCGTTAAGTCTGTGCTATAGTGTGCTATTTCGCCTTTGATAGATTGATTAGCTATTATTTCTCTATGTGTTGGATGGTGTGCAGGTTTTTGCTCTCTATTAATTGTAGCTGTTGATTGTGTTGTTTCTCGTTATTTCCTTACGTCTATGCTGTTCACTTAATAAGAAATTAAAAGTTGAGTAATGTTGGAATATGAAACTGAGATTCCCTATTGCGCTCGAAATGTTATGACAGATATTCACAATATTGCAATGATGGTTCTCACGTATAGGAATATTAGACTTTTTATAATACAACTTGTAATTTGATTGTAGTCATATTGATTAAGAATATCTTCTTTGTAGTGGTATAGATTTTATTTCCTCTTGTGTTCTTGTCGTTCGTGTTCCGTGGTCTTCCATACATCTATTGGCACCCGTCTTCAACAAATCAGGGCAGATATCATTAGATCTGGTTGTTGGCTAGGAGCGTGCTATGTGGTGAAGTTCATTTTAACATGTCTATTTTCTGATGAGTTTCATTTTTTCTTCTGATTTTCTGAATGATAGATTACTCTGTTGTTTGGATTAGGAATATATTCTTTGTAGTGGTATAGATTTTATTTCCTGTTGTGTTCGTGTCGTTCTTTGTTCTGTTTGTTGGCTAGGAGAGTGGTATGTGGTGAAGTTCATATTAACATGTCTATTTTCTGATGAGTTTGATTTTTTCTTCTGATTTTCTGAATGATAGATTATTCTGTTGTTTTGATTAGGAATATCTTCTTTGTAGTGGTATAGATTTTATTTCCTCTTGTGTTCGTGCCGTTCTTTGTTCTGTTTGTTGGCTAGGAGCGTGCTATGTGGTGAAGTTCATTTTAACATGTCTATTTTCTGATGAGTTTGATTTTTTCTTCTGATTTTCTGAATGGTAGATTAGTCTGTTGTTTTGATTAGGAATATCTTCTTTGTAGTGGTATAGATTTTATTTCTTCTTGTGTTCGTGTCGTTCTTTGTTCTGTTTGTTGTCTAGGAGCGTGCTATGTGGTGATGTTCATTTTTAACATGTCTATTTTCTGATGAGTTTGATTTTTTCTTCTGATTTTCTGAATGATAGATTACTATGTTGTTTTGATTAGGAATATCTTCTTTGTAGTGGTATAGATTTTATTTCCTCTTGTGTTCGTGTCCCATGGTCTTCCAGTGTCTGTGCTGTTCACAATTAGTTACACACAACTATCAGAACTTACACTATTGCACTGATTGTTCTCACATATAGGAATATTAGACTTTTTATAATACAACTTATAATTTTGTTGATAATCATATTGATTAAGAATATCTTCTTTGATTAAATGTGGTGATCGTTTCTCGTTTTGATATGGTGCAGCTATTATTTCCCTACATGTTGGATGATTGGTTCTATATTAATGCTATGTGTTGATTCGAATTATTGCCTTATGTTTGCGCTATTCACTTCATAAGAAATTAAATTTGTGTCATATTGGAATATTAAACTTAGCTATTGTGCTCGAAATTACTTAGATCTATCAGGTTCTGACGTCTCAGGCTTTTATAATAAAACTTATAATTATGATTGTAATCGTATTGATTAAGAATATTTTAAATGTGTTATCACTTCTGATTCATTGAAAACGTGTGTGTATGATTAGAGTTAATAAAAAATATTGTGTTTGATCTGTGATACCTATTCAATGCTATTGTATCGTACCTTTAATAATTATATTCTTTGTTACGTGTATTGTGTTTCTTCTGCTTCAGATTTTTGGCTAAGTTTTTCCCATTCATGCAGAGTCATCACATAATTTCTGACACTAATGACTTGAATAAATATATTTTCCTTTGTACTTTTGTATATGGCTATCCTTTGGATGTAAACAGTCTACTGCACACTTATTGTAGCTGGAAAAAATTACGATTCAAGTCGGCTCAGGCTGAAAAATGACGAAAGTCGGCGGCCCAGGCTGAAGGGTAAACGCGCACGCAGCCCTCCGGCCACGCGCCGCCCACCGGTAAACGCCTCCACCCGAGCGCCGCCTGTCGCGCACACGAAAAACTCGCGAAAAAAGTCGGCCAAGGCTCAAAAATGTGAGAGGGTAAGCTCGCACGCAGCCCTCCCACCGCCGATAATCACGTGGACAACCCTCCGCACACGCGCCGTGCAGGAAAAATACGCGCAGGGCTCAGGGGCAGGGGTGCCGTAGTTTGGACCCTATGCTTACACTGCCCGCCCCTTTACTACTGACGCTACTGTAAGTCTGATTCTTGGTGATTTCGCTCGACAAGTTTCGTCCGAAGCGTTGACTTAGTAGCTTTTCTGTACGTAGCGCCCAAACCAAGATTGTTAGGCTAATCGGTCTGAATATATCATTGTGAAGTAGCGCAATAAAAGGTACTTTTTGTACTAAGGTCGCTCATCACACCGCACGGCTGCGATCGTCTCACAACCCTACCACCGTTCTTATTTTTTGCGTTCATTAGCACCTTTGTTATTTCTATTTGCATTGCAACTTTAACATGCATAACTGTATATCTGATACCAATTTTTTTCATCTTGCAGCCACTGAGCTCCAGTTCCCAGTAGCAGTCCCTTCCCGAGGCAGTCGACTTTATCAGGCTTCTTCAAGCAAATTCTGGAGCTATATTAATGTCATCCTGTGTACGTCTTGGTTGCATAACCGTATGTCGCACAATAAAATACTTCATGTGCCAAAAACAACCAAGGCTCCGTCGTATTCCTGTAACTCCCAATGCATTCCGACAAACGCGAACCAAAAAAACAGTGCATGGAAGAAAAAAAAGGACCAACAAAAGAAGACGGGGAAGCAGAGCAGAGAGGAGGAAAGTAGTGAGAGAAAAACGGATGACACATGATTTACGCCATTCGCTACATAATCAAAAAAGACAAAAAAAAATAGGGTGGCTAGCCGTCAGTCATTGGTCCAGCTCCGAGGTCACGTGAGTTTTCAGCTACAATAGATTTCTAGTACACCTTCGCGCCCCTGCCGACACGGCGCCACACGCTTTCGCGCGCCATGGAAGGTCCATAATTTCAAACCGACCAATGAGCGCTCGCATACCGGCGGAGCGGCCGCAGGAGCGAATGGGCTGGCGGCAAAGTGATGGCAGACAAGTCGCGCTTCGATTTAAAAATTTTGATATTTCATGACCTTTGGTGACGCGAAAAGCTCGCGGAGACTCACTTTAGCCGCAAAGGAACTCGCGAGTTTCATCCCTTTGGGGGAGCCAACACCGAAATGCAAATACATAAATATATTTCGTAAATCCGGAACGACAACTGTTGGACACAAGCACTACTACTCAACGTTCCCAAGCACACAAGGAGGAATTGAGTGATATATAAGATCGAGAGATGCATTCAAATACTTTTCTTTTCGCAAAAGTGACCGGTCACGCCTCTCCTTTACCCTGCATGCGCGCTCCAAGCAAGAGCGCGTGCAAACTCGCTCACTCGCTTCTTGGAACTATAGGTTCCCTTATGCGGACACAAAAAGGCGTGCTTGCATCGCACAGGGAAGGGTACGAGTATACAAGTCTACAAGAGTGAGTGTACAGGTATATTAAACAGCGTGACAGCAACAACTACACAACTTGGAGTTGTTCCTAGTACAAGCATGGTGGCTGCCAGGCCACTGCATGCGCCACTGGTACACCGGAAAGCATTGCTGTGACAGAATCAGGGCTGGGCAAGATACTTCTAAAAAGTATCTTCGATGCCGATACTCGATACACTCAAAAATTGTATTTCCGATACCGATACAAGATACAGAACCGAAATTGATTTTCGATACAGATACTCGGTACTGTATCGTCGACACTTCGATACATAACTGAAATCACAATATAATACCGCTGGTGTTATGATTAACGTAGTTTACATCACTGAAATAACAATATAATAAAGCTGGTAATATGATTAGGGAAGTAAAAACATTTATTCGTTATTTCTAGAGCCCTTAGTGTATTTTTATCGCGCACTTTTTCTGACAGGGCTTGAACGTATCCGACCGCACGGATTTAATGAAGCTGCACTGTCTAAGCAGCTAGTCTTGTTAGAACTTTAGACTGAAGCCATGGGTCCTTTTTGCCTTTTTGTAACAACGGGTGTCAGGAGTAGTGTCTCCAAGTCATCGATTACTTTGAGACCAAAGTACCCACGTGGTTGGGGAAGACAAAACTAACTGCCCTCTGCAAATTCTACGACAGCCGTCTTATATCTAGGATTCCATAATCTGTCCTGTATATACAGTATGTCGAACTGTAGGATGTGCCATGAAGTCATGTGTGGAAGCTCCAACTGGGATTCGTTTTGTCTTTCTGACGAGACGAAATACGCAGAGAACACAGAACTATTGACCCTGATAACCTATTGCAAATCTTGGGCACTGACGAGCTCCTGTTAGTTTTGTACGGAGCACTGTCGATGTCACAATGATGTCGACGATTTACAATGACTTGTCGCAGTGGTCTGAGTTATCTGGCGTTCTCAGAGCAGTCGAGAGAAAGGACAGCAACAACACCTTGTTCAAATGCGTGCTGTGCCTTCCCAAAAACAACAACAAAAAATCCTTATCTCCTTATCTGTACCTTGCAGCTTGAAGTGCGCTTCTCTTTGTACTTTTCCTCTCAGATATCAAAAGTACGTCTCAAAGTAATGAATTATTTTAATGTAACGGTAATTCGTAATTTGTAACGATAAAAGTTACTGTTCTGTTAGTTTGCTTGTTTGGGCGACGCACTTCCAGTGCACTGTAGAGACTGGGCCCGCTTCCACGAAACACTTTGAGGTCACTCCGGGACGCTCCTTGGCACTTTCCTTCCTCTGTGATGTCCTCAAGCGGAAAAGTGGCTTGCACGAACCAAGTTGATGATTGTAGCCATGAGGACGATGGCGCCGAAAGGGCTGAGGGAGCTACTAGCTCTCTCACCGCTGTTTCTACCGTCCTTTACGCTAGCACTAACATGGATCGCGTTGAGGCTCCGAGGTCGTCATCGTCTTGCACTGTCGTTGTCGCGGCCGCGAGTCTACAGAGACCGTCAAAATCATTTGGACTATATATCTAGATGAAGGTGAGCTCCAACGGCGGTTCCGGTTTACGAGGGATGGAATACTTTTCATAACATCCCTCGTTGCTCCCGACATCCAGCCTGCGACCCGTCGGAGCCAGTCCCTCCCGTCGTCGCTACAAATGCTGCTGACACTGCAGTTCCTGGCTACTGGAAACTTTTTATCACAGCGGGTGACATCATCAACGTACACGAAGCGACGGTCTGTCGTGTGGTGCTCTATTCGTCGTTCTACATTTAATTGTCTCATCTACTGCATGAAGTTGTTCTTGCTACATTTGATAACTCCAGTGGTGGAGGTCATGCTCCTCGTACAGGTTGATTGTGATGTAGGACTGTGTGAATGTCTTTATGTCACTTCCACTGCAAATGAAACGGAACCCAATATAAAACTAATGTATATAATAAAGCAAGATTGCGTTGAGAACGTGTCGTGTTGTCTTTTTTTCTGTTCCGTGTCTCTGAATTTATCGTCGTTTTGCTACTTACCCGTTTGAAATGACCTTCTGCTGAACAGTGAGACACACGGAAGAGACAGTGGGTAAGGTGAGGTTCATTTATTTACAAAAAGTGCGAATACGTGTATAATAGTGAAAATGGAACAATCGCTTGCTCTTGTGGATTTGCAAAATTCTATAGGGCGATGTCAGAAGTAGGTGACAGTGCCGCTCAGAGCGATCGCTGGTTGGTCTAAACGCCAAATGACGCAGTGTTTTTCGAGGAGGAGCTTTTGGAGGCCGTTTCGCCAATATCAGCCTGCCGAAAGTTCCTAGCAACGATCCACTCAAATTAGGACATCTCTCAAAGCGTTCGTGCAAGCCACTTGCTGCTGCAACCCATAAATTCCTCAGTTGAGGAGCGAAATGCTTAAGGAAGGCAAGCATTGAGGACCGTACCGAGGATTGTTTCGTGCAAGCGGGCCCTGCACCGAAAGCTTCTTCTTGTATGTGGTGAACGTGCCCAGACTCGAAAAGCTTCTGTCCTTTTGCAATGTTGCTGGCACGGACGTGCTATTCAATGTCACGAACATTCTCAAAGCCGCAACAAAGAACGACAGATATCATTTCGCTGCTACTACTTCGCTACGCGACGCACTTAATCATGACATGCTTCATTTTTAGACGCTAAAGGTAGCAACGCCAAGATTTCCCCGAGTGGGCACAAAATGCTGAATACAGTGGAAAGGGAAAGCTGAAACAGGAAAGCGCATTTCGCCTCTTCATGGGTGTTTCATTTGTCATTCATTCATTCATTCATTTATTCATTAATGTGTCATTTCATTTCATTTATTTCACCTTAAATGCCCTTGCGGGCTACTAGCCCAAGCCTTGTTGTGTTCTTTGCTAGCGTTGACGATATTATTTTAGTTCCGCGCACACTCTTCCTGTGCTGTCCAAGGGGGTCGACGCAACACTTGCATGCCATTTTTATTGTGTACCTTAGCACGAAAAGCGCATGCTGGTTCTTGCAAACGGCAGTGATTGAGGAAGAGGCGCGCTTTCCTCGGGCAGAAATAAGGTACTGATGCTCTTTACTTAGTTCAGTGAACTTTGTTGGAGGGGAACTGCACTCATCGCTGCATCCATTGGGACCAAAAGAAGAAATTGGACTGTCACTAACATTCACTGACGTAGATGGATGCTCCATGGCCACTTTCACAACACAGTGCGCCGGACGGGGCACATGCACATTGAAATTTCGACGAGTTGAAGTCAATGTCGTTTATGTCACCCGAGTTACTGAGGCTGACTCCATGGACGAAGACAGTGGCGACTGACATGCAGCCAAGGTTGTTTCCTTTCACATATACCCTACCGCAGTGTCTAACCTATAGCATTAGGCCTCCTGTAGCGGCGTCAAGCGGAAACCTCGCAGTCAGTAATCAACTGAGTGTTGACTGATTTAGCCATGATATTTTTTATTACTCCCTGCACTGTATCGAAACATCCACAGAGACATCCGCCGGAGACGTCACCAGCAAAGCGCCTAATTGAATTACCCCTTCCCGGCTTTATTACAGGAAGACAATTCCCGAGTCGCGTTAAGAATTTCTACCCACACGCTCAGACAATCTCAAGATCTGCGCGTCTCGGAAAAAAAAAGAAGAAAAAAACAAGCGCCGGTAGCGTTTGAAGCTGACGAGGGCGGGCGCGCGGAGCGTGCACCCGCTTGCATCTGGGACAGAGATTTGAAAAATTGATACAAAAAATAAACAAGTGCCCCTGAGATTTTTTTTATATTTGAAGTGAACAGGCTGAGCTTCATTTTAGCGTTGACGGCATGCCTGTATCACGATGACAACTTCACCTTTTATTCCTTCGGATATTGGTAATTTTCGAAAATTTGCATATTGCCCGCCATATTTTGCAGTCTTCTCCTTTAACTGAAGGAATGAAATTTTTTCTACACATTAATCATGTCCACATCTATCAGGACGTCACATTTCATACTTGTGCGTGCTTCCAGTGAACGGGGAAAAATGCCAAACATGCGACAAAAACGCAACAGTTACAGCCTGTGGCGCGCCTTAAATCCACGTTGTCATCCGAATCTTTTCACTTAGAACTAAGGGGCAGTGCTTCCTGATTTGGAAGTGACAAATAAATAGCTTTAGCCGTTCCCTGCGGAGACGCCATTCAACGCACCCTACTTTTTGGCCCTCCCGCAGACTTTGACGCCGCCTCGCGTGAAAGCCGCGTGGAATTCGGATGAAATATTTTTCTGACATGCATAATTCACTGATACAAAGTAGTGAAAAAAAAGTCAAAGTCTGTGGGGGTCGGGCCACGATTTTGGGACGGTGTGTGTGTGTGTGTGTACCAGTAGTTCCATCTCAAATCGAAAAATCCAGTACACTTGATGTCTTGAATGAAGGGGGAAAAATATATGTGTTGAAGCCATCGGTGGGTTAGGAGAAATAACCGCTTTCGAATTATCTGCACTGTGCGGTTCGGGAAATAGGAGAGGAGAAAAAAGAACTGCTTCTTAGAGGACGATGTCGTTGCGCGCAGGTTTGAGCCTTCCTACAAGGCTATTTCTCGTGGAATTGTGGTAATTTATTGATCTGGCTTTAGACCACATAGGGCACAATAGGCTCTGTCGACACAGCACTGCCAATTCAGGAGCCCATTGTGCCCTAGGTGGTCTAAAGCCAGATCAAAATATTACTACAATGCGACAATAGTTAGCCTTGTAGGGAGCGCTGAAACAAGCGCGCGACGTTTTTGCCCCTTTCCTATTTCTCGAACCGCGCAGCCCCCCTACGGCGTCAGCCGTGCGTTGTCCACCTCAGTGAAGCCGGCAACGGTGAGCCCTTTCGCCATCACCACCACCACCATCCACCGAAGAGCGCAGCGTAGATAATTCCGAAAGCGTTTATTTCTCCTAACTCACCGATGGCTTCAACGTATTTTTTTTTCCCGTACATTCGATACATCAAGCGTACCGGATTGTTCGATTTTAGATCGAACTAGCATATGCTCGTGAGGGATGAGCATGCCTTGTGTGATTTCTTCTTTCTGCCAGGTACAAGGGGATACAGTCTGATCAGTTGTGGAACGATCGACATGGAGGACAAGCAAAGTGGTGAGTGTTGCACATCACTTAAAATCAAAGCAGAAGACATCCTTGTGTTCCTTCTTTGTATATCCCCAATCCAACGAAGCAATCTCACCAATGTGCGGGGCGACTGCAAGAAGCTGTACAGGCACAGCTTCTTTGCGTACATAGCTTGTCAGATGGGTCAAAGTCGCCATCTTGTCATGTATTTCAGCCCATTCCCCGCGTAAAACAACGGGGATCGCCATCTTGTGGGACAGTTGTTGCCAACATCGCAAAATCTGCCACCTAGATTTGTACTGAAGTAGAAATTATCTGCAAACGATGTGCACCGAGCATGCTATTTCTGAAAATAGCCACTTCAATCCGTATCCAATCCAGCGGGAGTTATGGCTGCCGTCGCTCCTCAATGGGCGTGTGAATGCGTTTACGGTATTTCCAATCACTGCGGACGTACGATCCTGTGCGTACGATCAGTTGCGTCTGTGGACTGTGATGTTCGTTAAATATTGTGATGCTCACCAGCCAGCTGAGGCTGCTTTGAGTGATGTAGAAGAAGGTGTCCAGCGTAACTCTACGACGCATCTCTCTACGACGACATTGTGCGAAGAAGTGACTACATTTGTACATCCATGCCAGTTGTCCTGCGTATGTTTGCTAAAACACTTCTTCGTTAGTGCGCAGATTAGGTTTTGTGATTGCAAATGAACGGCAGTACATGAAGTAGGCAGCTTCGTTTTCGCTTTCGCAAGTGAAGAATGTTTTCTGTCACAAGTGCTCTGTGAAACAATGTTCTTCTGCAACGACCCCGAAAGCTATGTTGCGAAGGTTTGTCAATACAAATTGTTTCAAACTCTATTCGTAACTACAAATATTTTTGCGACTGAGTTGTGGAATAATAACACACAGTGTATGATAATGGTAGACTGGATGTATTCGCAAATATATATTTGGTAATCGGTTATATTTGATAAGGCAAGTTCCATAACCACTTCGAATCGCTCGCAAGTACTCCATGAATCAATTTCAACAACCACGTAACTTTTTTCTTAAAAGTCGGGTTTGGAAATGGAACCGCTTTCATGCACCTCTTTTTGCTACCGTATCGTTCACGTCATCCCCTTCCACACTCAAAGAAAGGGGCTTAAGAACTGTGTGTGTTTAGCTGTATCGTAAAAGACCTTTCCCACCGTCCAGTCTGATGACATTCATATTCAGACGTAGCATATACCTTTCAGTTCTCAACATATGCAAGCATATTGACGTAACATGAAAAATGATTGGTTGGTGATTCACATGAATTAACAGAAAGCCTGATTGACTAGATATAACATGAAAAACGGTTAAAACTTGGCCTGGTTGGTGACCACGGGAAGGAAGTTGCAGAATGCCGTATTGATATACTTATATATATATATAATATATATATTCACTACTCTATATCACGAATGTGTGATAACGTATATATCGAGGAATCATCAAGCTGCATAAACAGAGCGAGTGTTTTGGCTGGTTGATAAAGCACTGGGGTTTTTTCAATTGTTTTTAATTGAAAGGTGCATGAACACTCGTTTAAACTAATACCTCTAATAGACGGTCCATTGGGGGACTACTTATTAACATATGGATGTGACAATGAAAAAATGGCTAGGAAGCAAGCGAACTGGTGAAGATGATGCATAATGTAAAAAGCCCGAGACTAGGGAACACGAAGAGACAGTCAGTATAAGTACGACGTATCTGCTTCTTGCTTCGGTGTCTCGCTTGATGCTTGTGTGTACTCTTACACTGCTTTGTGGGTGTTCTTCGTGTCTCTTTCCTCTGACGCATGGGCGCCGCTGGGATTTTCTCCAGGGGGGGGGAGGGGGCAAACCGATGACGGCCGAGGTGACGGGGGGGGGGGGGGGTACGGGTGCCACGAGTGCAGGGCGGGAGCAGAGGTGTTCGGGCTGGTGCTCAAGGAAGGGGATATTCCTCTAGTTCTGGGTGTCGAATGCGCCCGCAAGCATATTGTTTTGGCTTAGCAACCCTATGCTTCGGAATTGTTATGTTTGCCGTTTCTGGGCAACGCAATCCCTTGTCCGTGCCAAGGCTATTGTACTAATTCTGGACTAATTACTACTAATTGGTAATCTGGTACTAATTGTACTAATACTGGATATTGCGTACTCAGGAAGATAAATATCCTCAGTCAGCATACTGTACAGATGCAGTACAGATGCACAGTACGCCATGCCACTCACCTGTAACTGCTCACATGAAAAGGCAGTCATATTAACGAGGAAGAGAAAGTTCGTTTACCCACCGCACCAAGCTAACCACGTAAAAAAAGAAAAGAAAGAAAATGTGACTGTGTTCAAAGGACCATGTTAGGGCAGGGCCACTTGCCTCTGCCATCTGACAATCAGCACAAGTTGCGCCGAGCGAACTTGCAGCACGTATATTTGCAAAAGTTGGGCTTACAGGGGGATGATGCCCAACAGGCGATCGACTTCTGGATCTTCATAAGTCTCTTACCTGCCTTGCTGTAGCTCGCGGGGTGTCTCGCCTGCCCTTCATAGGCAGGCTGGAGAACCCGCAGGCCCAAGGGTGGACCGAAGGAGCGCGTTAACGGTGCAGTAGGATTATTTCAGAACTAAGCCTAGTTTACAGCTTGAGCGATAGAAAGCGACGTCCGTGCATAGCGCGAGTAAGCAGAATTTGATTTGGTCTCGTACTGTTCTGATGTTAAACTGACAGTTCTGGTATATTTGTGGCTGCGTCTTCTCTTGTTATATAGTTACGTTTAAATTTGTTTGATAAGCGCTATAGAAACACGTACGTCACGGTTAGAAATAGTAGGCCGGGATCTACGCGCTGAGTAATTGACCCGGGCAGGACTTTATTCACTGGGCCATCGGGCTGGGCCCAATGAGAATATGACGGTCTCAGCCCGGGCCGTGCCATTCTTCGATGCGCTCGGGTCGGGCCCGGAAATGTCGGCCCATGCAGGGCCCTCTATTCTGCGGCCGAAGCTTTCGATAATATCGCCATGCATGGTAACAGGAACAGAATCGGCCAGTCAACGTGACCAAAAGCACAAATTATACACAACTCTCGGCAAACGAAACTTTACAAAGCGGCTACGAAGTCACCGCAAGAAGCTGTAGCAGCTGCGAGAGGAGCAGAGTACATCAGATTTCAGATGCGTGCGCAACAGAAGCTAGAACACTGCTGGGACTGTTATAATAGCACTGTTATGTGATTTTGAACTCTATATCTTGTATTATACGCTCCACAATGCTATTAATGCAACAAATACGTTTCCTAGCGAGACATATTAAAAAAACTCCATACGTCATATTCATTGGCAGATGATATCTTGTCATTACGGCTTATCCATTCATCATTTTGACGTGAAACTTCTCATTACACGCACCTCACAACTAGGGCATATAGCGAAACAGCGCGAACGTTCTGTTCTCCCTGCGTTGCATTGCGAGTGTATTCGAAATAATGAGGATTGAGTGCAGAATATGCCTGCTTCGAATAGCCTATGACACCCCCTTAGAGCCGCCGTTTAAAAGTTCAGATTCCACTTCGAACCACGAAAAAAGTTAGTGTTTAGGATTGTGGGAAATAATGAGACTTTCCGACTCCTTTTCCAGCGCTTCAAACTGGAGAGAAACGGCAAAAAATGAGCAGTCTCATAACTCACATCTAAAATTGATAAACCGACAAATATTCGACAACCGACCAATCGATATCAACCTACAGTCTATGTATATGTACAGTATATGTTAACAAAGACCATAGCATTCTTAAGACCTAAAAATTGTCTCAAGTTTGTGCCTTGTGAATTATTAGTCACCAATGGCCGTGTAAAAAATGGCCGCGCTCGTAAAAAAAAATAAAAAATATCATGGTTGATCTATCGGTGGATCCGACGCAAAAGCGTTAGCATTAAAACTTGAGAACTATTTGCGAACTCCTTCATAACGCTATACACTCAGTCACAAACGCACACAACCTTTCACACGACCCTACACAAAGCTAACTCAAGACAGCATTTGCAGCCGAACGAGCCTTTCGAGCTCACTCCGATTGAATTTGGCGCGCCGTCTCGCAGCCTTCTTTCGCCGCCGCTCGTTCGCGCAGCATTCACCCAAGGCGGACCCACGCAAGGATTTCTGAACCCGTCGACGTGGAATAGTTCACAGTAGAACAACAGTATATTGAGTGCACAGGCACACACATTCACAGATCCAGCATGACAGAGAACATGTTCATATCCCTTTGCTGTTTGCCTAGGCGTCTGGTTGACCCGTCACAAATGAACTTGTGCAGCTGTTATGCTGAAAGATTATGTTCCAACCACCCAGAGTGGCTTATCCATTCTACTGTATCCATGCAGGTGCTTTTCTGAAGCAGATATGAGTTGAGTGCTTATACCTGAGCAAGAAAGACCAGAATAGGGATCAGAAACGTGAAAACCAAAAATTCTACCGGCCTAAATCCTGTGTAAATGCCACAGGTGTAGTGCTATGCTATGCAAAGGGGTAGAGTGGAATAGGAACTGAATTACCCGTCATCGAGTGGGTGGCGGAAAAACACAGTATTGGTCCTTCTTGAATCGTTGTTGCACCAAGCGAGAGAAGCGGAGCTGCCTTCCACTTATCTATCACTGAATTGACTTGAAGAACTATCCAAGAGGCTCCGAGTTTGAAAGGGTCGGTATCGACAACATGTTAATGGAACCACAGTAAAACCCATCCAAGGCGGTACCAAGCATGGATGCTTTACTTGCGCCCCTGCTGCACCTACCATATTTCGAAACTTTACGGCGAGCTACTCCGCAGCGCCGACACGGCGCCACCCGCTTACGCGCGCCACGGAAAGTGTATAATTTCAAATCGACCAATGTGCGCACGCATACCGTGGGAGCGGCTGCAGGGGCCAATGGGCTGGTGAGAGTAGAGAACTCCCTCTTCAACTTAAAAATGTTGACGTTTCATGACGTTTGATAACGCGAAAAGCTCGCAGCGCCTCAGTTTAGTCCGCAAAGGAACTCACGAGTTTTATCCCCTTGCCCCCGCCGTGGCGGCGTCGCGCGTTGCATTCTCCACACAGCCTGTCCTTCCTTCTACACTCACCGCGCATGCGCGCCGCGCGGTGCGGACCCGCCGACCATGCCGCGATTGTTGGTTGGTGATGGCTGTAATATCAACGCATTAAAAGTAATCGACTTCGATTACTTTACATCACAAGTCAACCATTGTCTCCATCCGCTAATGCGTAAAGGAACAACACTCACGCACATGTATTTTATTTTTCGTATCACCTGCAGAGTTTAAACTGTCCTGCGCAGAGCAAATAGATTACACAGGGACCCTTTTCTTCACCGCCACACAAATTTTTCTTTCACAATACAGCCTTCCGCTTCCAACAAGAACGCGCAAGGGCGGTCTTGTGATATGGGTGATGTGGGCACGCTGAGGGGCATAAACATTGCAAGACCAAAAGTGCTCGTGCCATCTATCCTAAAAGCGATAAAACCCCGGTGCAGGGGACACAGAGAGACAAAACAGACGAAGCACTGACTGACAAACAACTTTAATGGCAGAGACACAGCTTAAATACACCAACTGCACACACCCGACCCCTAGTGGCAGCCAAGGCCATCATGCTGTATTCACAAAATTATCACAAAGTTATCACGCAAACAGGAGCATCAAGTAAACGACTCCCAGGAACCAGAATTCGAGTTAGTTATCAATGAACTGCTGAAATTGTATCCGTTACCAACACGGAAGGCACGCTAATGCAACTATCTCCAGCCTGTTTTATCAAAAAAGCTTCCTTATAGAGAAGAACACCTAACTTATTACTTTTAAACAACACTTTTGTTTTTTGAACAGCGCCTCGCACCCGGAACAGGTTCTTAAGTGTTCCGCCAGCTTACCATACCCCTTGCTCTGTGTTCCATCAGACATACATTAACATAACGTTTAGTTTGACCAATATACTGGCACCCACAAGACAAGGGAATTGAATAAACAACACAAACAGTGCAAGTCACAAAAGGATCTACGTGTTTTACATGACAACCCCCTCTTTTTGTCCGGTTAACCCTAGCAATCAAAGACCTGAGCCAATAACCCCTTTTGAAAACCACATCAGCACCATGCCTACAGGCTACCTTTTTTAGGCGATGGGCGGCCTGATGAACATACGGGATCACTCCAACCCCCCTCCAATCTCTCTGTTCACATCGCACGTGAGGATCACAAGGCTCCTTTACCAACCTTTTTACGACATCATTGATTATATTCCAAGGATATCCAGCGTCGTCAAGCCTAGTGACCTGCTCCATGCAGCTCGACCCCACCTTATGAACACACGACCTCACCAAAGCGTTTTTTATCAAAGATTTTGCAACTCCAGCTTTTACAGTTTTTGAGATATTGGACTCAAAAGGCGTTCAAGTTTTTTTTACATCGCTGGCAATATTCCCAACATACTCCAATCCCACGAGAAGAAATGCGAAGATCCAAGTACTGAATTTGACCATTTTCTTCCCTTTCCACAGTAAACTTTAAACCTAAACCCTCTCCAACAAACAAACCCTGTATACCCGATTCATTTCCTTACATACCCACACATACCAAAAAGTCATTAACATACCTAGTAATAAATTCAACCCCAAATCTCCCACCCCCCAAGCTCCCAGAAGCAGCCCTATCTACCTTAGCCAAAACCAAAAGTGCTGGAGCAATTTAGGTTACTGGGAGGCGTTTAGTTGGTGCTCCTGTTTGCGTGATAACTTTGTGATTACAGCATGATGGCATTGGCTGCCACTAGGAGTCGGGTGTGTGCAGTTGATGTATTTAAGCTGTGTCCAGGGGCGCCGTCAAGGGGGGGGGGGCAAGGGGGGCGCTTCGCTCCCCCCCCTGGCCCCAGGCTCCCTGGCCCATCTAACATGGTCATTTGAACACAATCACTTTTTCTTTCTTTTCTTTTTTTACGTGGTTAGCTTGGTGCGGTGCGTAACGAACCTTCTGTTCCTCGTTAATTAAATGACTGGCTTTTCATGTGAGCAGTTACGGGTGAGTGGCATGGCCTGCTGTACATTATGCTGACTAAGGATATTTATCTCCTATTGTATAATCGCTGACGGAAAGGGTAGCAGGAGTAGCGACAGCAAACGTAGTATGAAACAAAAAAATCAGGAGCTAGCCTTGGCTTGGCACGGACAAGTGATGACATTGCCGAAAAAAAGGTAAAACGTAAAAATTCCGAAGCATAGGGTTACTGAGCCAAAACTGAGCCAAGACAATATGGTTGCGGGCGCATTCGACATCCAGAGCTAGAAGAATACCCGAACACCTCCACTCCCGCCCTGCACTCGCGGCACCCATATCCCCCCCCCCCCCACGGGCCGAGGTAGGTTCCCCCCCCCCCCCCGGAGCAAATCCTAGCGGCGCCTATGGCTGTGTCTCTGCCATTAAAGTTGTTTGTCAGTCACTGCTTCGTCTGTTTTGTCTCTCTGCGTCACCTGCACCGGGGTTTTATCGCTTCTAGGATGTACCACGAAACAGCCCGGTTTTTATCGCTTTTAACCTACGTGCCATCTATTTCTGTTTTTTAGCCTTCTTCATCTAAAGACCAATGACAGGGGAGGCACAAGGCAATTGAGTGTGATTACTTTGATGAGAACAGGGCAGCAGGCATAACAGTGGTAAAGCCAATGGGGAAATGGAACTGTAACAATGTGTGATGGCGTGGAGGGGGGTGTCCCCTAAATCCACCATCAAGAATAAACGTTTAAGAATAAATCATTCAAGAATAATCCGCTTAAAAAATACACGGTTAAAATAAATCTCCTAAAATAAACCGCTTACTACCCCCGCTTGGAAATCACCGTTTAATAATCCACCATTAAAAATAAACTGTTTCAAAATCCCCTCACCATCTAGCACGGAGGCGGACTGATTGCAATTTGCGCCGGGTTAGATCATGTTATGTTAGGTTAGTTTAGTTTGGTTTCGGTTAGTTTGGGATAGTTTAGGCTAGTTTCGTCCTGTGAGGTTAGGTTAAGCCCCTTGCTTGCAGTTCACCTTGATTTGGGCCATCCCACATGACTCTAGCAACCGTAGGGTGGATTTGAGGGGATCCTGAAACGATTTATTTTTAACGATATATTCTTAACCGTGGATTCCTTAGCGTTTATATTTAAACGGGGATATTTCGGCGATTATTTTTGTGCGTTTTTTTAAGCGTATATTCTGGTAGATATATTTTGAACAGTGGGTACTTACGCGTTTATTTTTGAAAGATTATTTTTAATGGCTTCAAACGGGATACACTCGTAATAATAATACAAGAAGAATTACAGTAACACTATTATAATACTTTGCATTATAATACATTCCCACTCCTGATATATATTAAATAGACGAGTTTTATGTGTTAGCACTGCCCCTGCAACTGGGAAAGTGGTAGTTGCAAAGAAACATCATGGTGACGTACTTTTGCACGCCAATCAAAGCGCAGCGCGCAGTGGACTGGCTTCGCAGACAATTGTATCCGAGATCGTCTGCACCGCGCCTTCCAGGTGATCGCTCAGACGGTTCACATCTACCACGAGCACGCATCGTTGGTCCGTTAGAGTATGTCGTATCCTTGTTCCGGCGTAGATTGAATTCCGCCATGCTCTCAACATCGGGCATTCTCTTGCAGAGCATTTAGCGAAACTTCCAGTTACTCCCATTAAATTCTCTTGCCGTGGTCAGTGATCAATGAGAATTAATTCGCTACCACCGTTTTGGAATCGACGCGCACAAAGTCAACTGCTCTCGGCCCTCGAGGTGTTTGCGATGAGTATGCGAGATCCCGTCGGAATGTTGTTTCAAAACGTTGCTGTATCATACGAGAGTACTCAGCAGCAGCTTCGAATTCGTATTCCGATTTCCTTTGAGGACATCAGGTCACTCTATGTGATATGATGCCTACACACTATTGACTACGCAATTGTCTACATGCACGAGAAATTGGCCACTTTTAGCTACTTTCTCATTGCACGCTGCGGGCTTTTCAGGATTTCGACGTGGCCACCCTGACCATTGATGCCATGGTGTAAACAACAATTTACCGTACAATGCGGAGCAAAGCCTAGCACCCCTATACAGGTCGGAACAAAATACATAGGCTTCAAAATTCGTCACGCAATCTTCATCTACGAGCTCAAACACTGTAGCACGTATACGCAATAGGTGAAAGGCATACGACAGAAGTATTATTGAGTTTTATAACATGGGAGGGAATCAACGAAAATGATGATTTAAATCCAATCTTAGCAACGTGATGTTGCTGGCTTCAACGAAACAATATGATTGCCTTATCATGTTTTCGAAATTGTTACTGTGAGCTCCTTCCGATGAGCTAAAACTCTGAAAAGTTAATATTCCGGTCAGGGTTTTAGTACACACTGTTAACACATAACTTCACCACATAGCACGTTTCTAGTCAAGTCTCATGGCGTATGATATCATTCTGTGTCCTATTTGTTCAAAGCAGGAGGAGGTGCCTACCTGGGCCATACATAATGTGTCTCAGATAGGCGGCTCCTCTCATTTCCAAGAAATCAGGATACAACATGATCTAATTCCCGGTTCCCACTTCCGGCTATGGCCGTTGCTATGCGGTGAAGTTCAATTTTAACAGTGCAGGTTGTGTCTGTAAACTGGGAGTTTGAGAAAATCGTATGCGCCATTCGATTCCGACACCGCGTCGCTCTCAATGACGTGAGCCTTCGGATGGGGAAGAGGCGAACGGAGAACGCCAATAGTGTAAACAATGTAAGCACTGAGATAACCCGACGTGGGCGATGGAAGCGAGACACGCGCGCTACAGGCCATTCATTTGTTCTCATACGCCACGGACCCGCCACTTGCTCTTCGCTTTGGTTGGTTGGTCGATACCTTCCGCCATCGTCAGTCGTTCAAGGGGCAACCGCATGGACGGCGCCTGGGCACGGACTTCTGTCGTCTTCAATGTTGCGTTTCGGAATGCGCCTTAACTTCGGCAACGCGTTCCAGGTTGCAATCCCTGCGCGCCTTCCCAAACAGCGGAAGACGGTTGCAATTCCGGCAAATGACGCATGTTACGGCTTACATGCCAATGCCTGGACAAGAGTATGCTACATGAACAGTTCTTTGTGGCGGTATCGACATGGTCGCTTCGAATTTCCAAATGCCGCAGCAACTCTCATATATGTATTTCCCCGAGCATCAGACGTCGCCGGTTAGTAATCGTCAGATGTCAGGGGTGAAGCGTGGCACAGCTACTAACACGAACATTCCTACGGCGTTCGGTGATGTGTCCTCATAAGTTGTGCCGGTGCCTCCCGAATGCGTTTAGCGAACAATATGACGGATTACGGTCCCACATCCATCAAGGTATAACACGCATGGTTTACTGTGCTTTACTAACTCATTTTTGGTAAAGACGTCTTATTCGTGCTCTGTCATGGAAGGACACATACCTCCTGCTCCGATGCCTGAAATAATCGTGAAACTCATCATTGTCAATTGCAAGTGAACTCCCAGTTCCAACTTGACTACCCTTTGCCATATTGACGGAATTGAGTGCGTGCTGGTGCAGTTCCCAGGGGATGTCTGAAAGCGCCGTTAAATGGGGCATTGTCGTATATTAAAGGGAACTTTCCCATTAAGGGAAGCCTAAAAAAGTGTCTCGACCTGTCAATCAAACTTTAGCGTTTTTTCTCCACTGCTTCTTTTCATGGAGACCACCATGACTCCAGAATTTTCCCAAAAATGTCGCCGTAGCTTCGAACGGCGAAGTGAGAATTTTGTGACAACATTGTTTCATAAATCACATATATTTTTATCTGTAAGTTCATATGATCTTGTAGTTATCTTGTAATTTGTCTTCAAACTACGCTCCACCATCGACGTTTACGTGAAAAAACTGTGTTCTGTAAGGCCTAGTATAGACAAAAATCGGTAGCAAATATGACGAATAACCCTGCGTATGCCTAAAAGCTTGTATGGCATGGCAGAATTTTATCCGTATGCACATCATTTCCCGTTCATGATTGCTGTCATGTTTCATAATTAAAACACAACACCCGCTATACATGGTATTTCACTTAAGAGTGACCCTTACTTATTATAGAATGTACTTGAGATCAAAATTAGAAACTTCCTGCGTAATACCCCTGTGAAGGTTTTTGCCGCACGAGCAGGTGGTTTCCATCAGTGCAACTCATTAACTTGTCTAAGCAGTTTAATTGAAGCAAAAAATTCTCAAGGAAAGGTAACTTTTTTGCGCTAATTAGAAGGCCGATGGCCACAACACCCAATTTCAGTCACAATTACAGGATCTTTCACAATCTTTCCACAAAAATTCGACACCCGAAAACTTGCCATCTCTGCAAGCGCGCTTTCGGATTTCACGGCGCCGGGACTATCGTCTCTGCCCGAAGACACTAACACTGCGCATGGAAACAGCATGAGAAAACAGAAGAAAAAAGGGAAGGCGGGGACCGGATGAAATCACTTATTTTGCCTTCACAAGCTTATCTCTTCGCAGCCATGAGTAACTGATAATCAGTGAAGTCATAAAGCATGATCGACAAGAGCGAATTGCGATTACAAGCTCGTGGTGCGTAAGACCCAAGGCAGGGAGAGCATTTGTCTGCTGTCCCTGACTAGGGTTTTACTTCCCAGTCATAGAGCATACAGGGTTGGACCTGGCTTCAGGGTAATTTCGCTAGACGAGGCCCCTTGACGAGCAATGGTTTTTCGAGCTGTTTTTGCGTGTTATCGGGTGTCAAAATTTTATGGAAAGATCGTGAAAGACCCTGTAATTCTGACTGAAATTGGGTGTTGTGGCCAGAGCTTTCTAATGAGCGCAAAAAAAGTTACTTTTCCTTGAGAATAGCTTTAGTTTAATTAAGCTAATTAGACAAATTAATGAGATACATTGATGGAAACCACCTGTTTAGGAGGCAAAAACCTTCACAAGTATGACGCAGAGGTTTCTAATCTTTATCTCAAGTACATTTCTATAATAAATAGGGGTTCACTCTGAGATGAAACACCCTGTGTGTTCCATCAAGCGGGTCCAGCAGCCGATCAGTTCTGCTGTTCTGCACCCCTCCAATCTAACCCTCTAAATCCAGGTGGTGTCGATAAAACTGACCACAAAATTGGAGCCTCATTAGGTTGGCAAGTCGCTAGAGAATATCCGTTCCAATCCAATCCACTTCAGTTTCCCGTCAGTGGTGGTGCTCTGCAAATACACGTGAAATATAGTTTAGGATGCAAGGAATAACACGGAACCGTATTTCAGCTCCTGATTTGAGTACGTGATGGGCAGAGAGCCAAAAAGTGTGCCGAGCTACAGGTATAGACAGGTCTCATTAATGACCAGACACCTAGTTTCCTACAGACGTCTCCGGAGGCACAGGGGTAGAGTCTCTGTGGTGCCCGGGAAAGCGCCCACCGGAAATTGCTTGAAGCGACTGTTACATCCGTCGCAGTAGATTCCGAAACGATAGTGCCTCTTTACTTCACGCTCGTCAGTGACAATAACGCCGAAAAATCCGAGGCGGGTTACTAGAGTTGTTCCTATGCAGGTTTGCTGTAACACATAGGAAGAGAAGGCATATATTGAGAATATTCCGGTATTACCGCTCTAGAAATGGGATAAAACATCACTTGGACAAGGCCAATCAGTAGCGGCCTTTGGCAAGAACAAATCCAGTCAGAGAGTGGCTGGACGGCTCTTGGCAACCGACCGGTGCGGAAGGAACGGCGTCTGCTGGTCGCAGGAATCTGTGGTCGGCCTGTGCAGTGTTGTCTCTGTTTAGCGTCGGACATTCTCGTACAGACAGGAGTGTAACATGTGTTCAACGCGACATGGTCGCATCAGAGCTCACACTAGTAGGCGAAGGTCGGCGTATTTACCGTTCAATTTTCACTTAGTGCGAAGACGCAGCAGACGACGTCGGAGACAATCGCCAGCGCTGCAATTCCATTCGTGTGACTGGGTGACGTCATCATTGGGTTACTCTTGCTGGGCTTCCTTAGCTTCAGAGGCAGTTCCAATCTTGCAAACTCCTCTATGTAATATGTAAGCCTTTTCAAGAAGGGAAACTTGCCCAACTTGACTGCGAAGCAGCGGCGAATGTTACCGTATATCTCGCATACACGCGTGTACAGTTGCCATAGACTCTGTCGAAGGCGTCGTTTCGCAACTTACACTTACGAAAGTCACATGGTATTAGTGCATAGCTCTGTTGTTATTTCGCGCAGCCTCGTGGACACGTTGAACTGTTCGTAGATATGCCATTTTGGTGCATCGTCCCATCACTGTGTCTCACGTCGCTCCTTCTTTTGGTTTCAGATTTGTCATCTCCTCTTCTGATAACGTGTTTTCCGCTTCAGAAATTCATTGTTGATGTCAGTCTTATGTCTTTCGCTTCTTTCCTGTTGGATTATTTAGATATCAGCCAAGGTTGTCCCACAATACGCCGGCTCTTTTTAGTTTGTTCCTCAATGCACTAAGTTTATTATAGAGCATTGCCCTCGTTGTGATTCTATTCTCTCAAAGCCTCACGACCGAATTCGTTTCGACAATGTTAGAAATACTGCATACTTCATTGGCCTCGGTATAGAACCAGCAATTACCTACAAAGTAAGAATAGCAAAAAAAAAAAAGGTCACAGTGGTCTTCCAGTCTCCTTTGGAGATAAAGTGAATGGGCATATGAAGACCATCTCTGGAACGAGGCGGACACAAGCAGCTCCAGCTAATGAAATTATCATTTAATATCTATGCATTTATGCATGTGTATGCATATCTATGCATTAATATCTATGCATGTTTTGTCCAGTGAATAGATTCAAGAAATATATTCATTTTACTGAAGAAAACACGGTTGAGGGGGTCGGCCTCCACTGGCTCGCGGAGTACCAAACAGGACTTCGGTGTTTTGAAGACACACCGGAGGGCAAACTTCCATCAATTTTTATTATGGATAATTGGGAATAGAAGGTGTGTACTTATTGGAATTGTGAGTCATACTACTGTTAATTAAAAAAAACGAAAAGCAAAAGAAGAAATGGTCGGATTTGAAATTACCGAATGCCGACCTAAACAAGCGAGAAACTGCTAGATGCAAATAGGGTCCAAAGGAAATGAGGTTTCGTGTTTATGATATTATATCACGCAGTATATCGTGTCTATCTGTTAATCATTTACATTACAACGGTTGCAGAATGTCATGCGGACGAAATTCCCAGAGGAGAAAGAGGAAGCGGTCTCGAAAGGTGAGTGTTGATCAATTAACCCAGAACAACGTTTTAACGAAGCAAGAACGCCATGTTAACGAAGGGGCAAGTAAGCTGTTGTAGGGGCACAGTAAGCATTAGCCGTAGTCGATATGACGCTAGGCGCAAATGCTGCTCCACCACCAAAATACAAGTCAAAATACGCATTGGCACATTCATTTTCCAAACCATGTCAACGACGTGCGCTGTCTGAACAGTTATATCAGTAAGTGATGCTGTCCCACCACCCGCTCTGACGGACTGATCTTTTTAGCAGTCGTGTCGTATGATGAGGCCGTAAGAGCATTTTATTAAATGGATTTAGTTTGCAGGTATGGCAACTGATACACGTAGCGGTGGTTTAGCTTTCTTGTGTTAAGGGAACAAATACTTTACTAAACCTGAGTTCTTGAACAGCACAAGCACATCTATCAACATGTTAAGAATAGCTGACGCATGGCACGGTGCAAAAATCCTAGGCATAGTAAATTGCGCTCCTGTGCAGTATGAAACGTCAATGAATACA
Organism: Ornithodoros turicata; assembly: GCF_037126465.1. Lineage (NCBI taxonomy): Eukaryota > Metazoa > Arthropoda > Arachnida > Ixodida > Argasidae > Ornithodoros > Ornithodoros turicata. The sequence continues at coordinate 198,243,348 of NC_088201.1, read as the reverse complement.
CAAGAGAAGAATCCAAGTGATCCCCTACAAACTAGCCATGTACATGACTAGATATGATGTACAAAGTGATATATGATCACTCTCAAATTCTCAACACCCTTTTCGGTGCAAATGCGGTGTAATTTGCGTCTAAACGTTACACCCTGTGCGGGAAAAAGTTTGCATGGTGGTTGTTGGATGGGTGTAATATTTACAGAGATCGACCTTGCGGATGCATGTCCTGCTACTGGTGCAAAAAGGGTGCAATTGAGCAAAATGTTTATCTTTGGCGTACATAGCAAATGAATGTCCTGTACGCCGAGTCTTAGTTTTCCCTCATAGCCAGTAAGAAATGCATACGATATTTTGATTGCTTCAGTGTTTTTGTGCATGTGTGCAAATTAAACTGAGACCCCTCACCTTCGTTTTCACTTGAAGGCGAGCAGGGCTGTCTATTTTGCAGAACAACAACACCTTTACTTTTAAGGTGAGGAATGGGGAGTTTCCCAATCCCTGGTGGTGATGAGGGGATTGAAATAATGCGCGCCATCACAAAAAAAATTGAAGTCCGACTGTGTAAAAAAATGACGCAAGAGCTTTGAGGGCAGAGCGTTGGTGGGCTGTATTTGGCCAGGGGCCAAGCAATTTCGTGAGAGGGAGGGAGCGAGAGTTCAGGTGATTCAGAGACCCGACAGTGCTGTTCAGGAACGCTGGTAACAATGTTGTGGTAGCAATGTAGCAGGGTTGTGGGCAATGAAAAATAATGTGCTCGAGATCCTCTAGAGCTGCGTCTCCCAAACTTCTCGTTGTGTCGGATCGCCCAAACCACTGAGAATTCATTTGAGGACCCCTGTTAAGTTCGGTTGAGGTAGGTACAGGCAAAAGACGTGAAGAAAAAAAGAAGGAACAACAAACAAACACAAGGCAGTATATTTCTGCCTTCTCATATATCGTCATATATAAATATCATCTTCTTCAGAGATTGCGTGTCCAGTACTGGCCTAGATGGTCTTCTTGCTGTCTGCGATCGACACCAACCCCCGCGAACACTCTCAGGGGCCCCCGCGGGTCACTTTATGAACCACTGCTCTAGAGCACCGCAGTGACCGTATCTAGGAGAGTCAACTTGTCTCAAGCGGTAACGCAAATGAGCTGTAAAAGCCACATCGGGCCGCTTTCGATGAGTTAATGCAGCATCTTGACGAGAGGTGTTTCGTGGCATGCGGAAAGCTTGTGCTGGACCACCTCTGCTAAGCATGGATGGAGGGAGAATGTCTGTTGTCCATTGGGCGGAGAGCCAAGAGTGTCACGAGGCGTCGAAGCAATGAAGTCTCCTCTCAGCAGGGCGATACTCGCCTGCTTCCGATGCTAGAGACCTGCTTCTGCGGCGCCGTGAGCCTGGTCATTCCCACGGCACCACAATGGGCTGCAAAGTTCACAACACAATCATGTGTATAAGGGTGCGAGACTGTGTGCAGCATGTTGGTTGGGACTGAACATGTTTGAGTACGCACATGGACAAGGACAACACAGGGAAGCGTTCATCTAGCGGCTGATTTATTGGGACGAATTGCTCTTGTTCACGCTCGGACTTTCAGCTGCTCGGGCTTTTGGCTTTGGGGACAGAAAGGTTCCATGTATGTCGTCCTTGTCTGTGTGCGTTCTGTGCCATATTCATGTTCAATGTATATTATATTCGTTTTCTCTGAGGAAGGAAATGTCACTTCCTTTCTAAATGAGCTGTTGGTTCATTAACCCAGTTATGTGACGTTTTAAACCTACCACTAACTTAAAGCTCGTATATCCTTATCCAAACGTATATCTGTATGTCAGACGCTAACTTGGTCCAATATGGCCCCAGTTTCGAATTGCCATATTGGGAAACGTTTTCAAGCTATGCATTTACTTTGACTAATATGCATAATATGACCGCCAGAGAAACAAATCACAACTGATGCCATTTTTGGACGGTGCCGATTTACACCAAAACTGGAATCTGTCGGCATAATTTAATTACTACCCACACGCGTTCAGTGAGCACCTCCCGCGGAGTGTGTTTCCATCTTAGGGTGTTGATTTACACGTAAAAAGGACCAGTTACACACTAAAGCTTTTTACACCCCTAAGGTTGTGAAAAGGGAGTGAGCATCTTTAGAGGTCGTTCTGAACATCCTACAAAAGGGTGTTTGTGTCGGCACCCATTTAAAATGCTTGTTTTGTTTTGTTTTTTTCAGAAAAATACCCTTGCAGTGAATGCTACTAATAATAAAGGGAGATGCGTCAGCGTAATGTGGCGATATGAGGGATTTCGACATATTGGGTTCTGTTGACGTGCACATGCGACACACGGTACTGGAAGCAGTGTCTACCTTCCCCAATTGCTGCCCTCCTCAACAAGAATTGAACCTGCGATCTTACGCTCAGCAAGCCAACACATTACCGACTGAGCTTCCGGCGGGGACGATATCCCGAAGGAATATCGTCGGTTGGGGGGAGGGGGATATCTGTTGAAGGAGTATCGCCCAAACGAAGTTATGAACGCCGTCAAGTGTTTGCTTTCTTCACTTAGCAGTACATGCCAAAAAAAAAAAAAACGAGCTTGCGTCGAGTTTACTGAAGACCTTTGCACTTTTTAGTATTGCGAGTGAATGTTCGACAGAAGGGATAAGATGAAATTCACGCAGTACGTAGCGGAAATCGATGCAAAGTCAAATTCCTCCTGACTTCTTTGGGACGATTACCATTGGCGCCCACCAGACTGTTGGTTCCATGACTGGCGTTATGACTCCTAGCTTCTCCATGCGCTAAAGTTCCTCTTTTGTTTTTTGCTATAGGGGCAGTGGTACTCTCCGTGGAGATGAAAGGGCAAAGGGCCTAGCATCAGCAGCTAGCTTTATGTCGTAATCTCCTTGTAGAACTCCCAGTCCCTGAAAGAACGTAGCATATTCTTCGAATGGGGACGCCTTTGAGAGCACTTGTATTGTCCGAAGCACTTTCAGGCTCTCTATGGCTGGCTGACCAAGCAAACTACGTAGGAAGTTCCTTCGAGACGTCAATGTCTTGTTGGGTTTCTTGTCCTTGAAAAACTGTCTGAAGAGATGTCATACCTGTGGCCTTCAGCATTTTTCCGTCTAGACCTCGGAGGCGACGTTTGGGAGTTTCGAGACGGATTCCCGTGAAGTGCTTAGGGAAAACGCTCACTGGTATACCTGTTTCGTCAGCTCCTGTTTCGACTTTAAACGTTAACGGTATTCCTTGAACAAGGACTGAGACTTGCCATTTCGACGTTCCACCATGAGCTACGACTCCTAGAAATGCAGTAGTTCCGTCGGGGGCAAATTGGGTCTGCTTAGCCGAAAGGCAAACTGATGAGAAGTGCCCCTTCTTCTTGCATTTGAAGCATATCTTGTCTTTTGCTTGGCAGTCCTGTCTTGCGTGCCTGTCACGGCCGCACCACCGGCAGAGCTTTTGGGAACCTGACTTTGAAGAAGGGCGGGTCGTGCCCGCGTGAATCTTCCTGGTTGCCAGTCTCCTTGATTCGTACCCCACTGACACTTTGTGCGTCGTTAGTCGATGTACTGTAGCGTCATTGCCTTTGTGAAGTTCAGCTTGCTGCAGCCGGACAGTTTCTAGCTGGCGAGCCGCTGTGGTAGCCTTTTGTAGAGTGAGTTCGGAGTCGAGCTGTACTTGTTCCGAAACTTTCTTGTCTCGAATGCTTGCAACCAGTCTGTCCCGGATCAGTTCTTCGCGCAGCGCCCTATAGTTTCATAAGTCTGCCATTGAATGCAAGACAGTCACGAATTACTCCACGGATTCGAAATCCTGTTGTACTCTCCTGTTGTACTTTGCACGCTCAAAGATGATGTTGCAGCACAGAGCGAAGTAGGCATAGAATGCTTCTAGCACCTTGTCGAACTTCTGTGCGTCTTCGGGACTAAGCTTTAGCGTGGCGTACATGTCCTCCGCTTGTTCACCCATAATGTAGGTCAGTGCATCTACTTGGCTTAACCCAGCCTTGTCGTTAAGGCCAGAGGCAGTGCGGAAACGTAGAAAGCGTTTCCTCCAAGTGGTCCACTGATTCGGCGTCTTGAACGTGAAAGCTTCCGGTGGCGTTACATTGAATGTAGCCAAGGATGCCGTAAACGTCGAACGGTGTTGGTCAAGGGTGACCCGGCCCAGTGTAGCAGGCTGTAAAAGTTGATAAAAGCATAGATAGATAGATAAAAGCATAGATCACTAACAGAGGTGTAACACAGGGTCTAGCATTTCCTAAGCCAGGCAATGTATGGTCCCGGCCGATTTAAAGCTCGGGCTATTGGATAAGCCAGCGCCGTGCTCTTGTCACTCTTGCATGTTTTCTCAGTGACACATTCGTACACGAAGCATGGCGGCGGCTGAGAACACTTCGGCAAATGAGCCGTCGTGAGTTCTATCTAGGGACAAACACAACACATACAGTCCCCAAGATCCTGAGGGACAAAGTCAACAATTCACTAATTAATGCTGCTGAATGGGTCAGTTAGTACACGATTTAACTTGGAGCAAACAAGACAGACACAGAGAAGGGCGACCATACTGGCCCCACTAGTAACTCGTCAATGTGACAAAATATTCCCAGGAGGAAGGTCAAAGAAAGAAGAAGAGGTTAAAAACACGAAATGATGACGTCACAACATGAAAGGCGGTGACAGTCGCACCGATAAACCCACGCTTCCTTCACATTTTAGGTTGGTCCTCTGCATTCTTTAAGTCAAAGCAATTGAGTTTTCGTTGATTCATCTATTTTTTCCCCGAAGTCCATTTATGAGAAACCCGTCGAATGTCATCCTCGCTGTTTTTGTTTTGAAATAACCTTTTATCTCCGTTCGTTGAAAAACCGACATACACCCATACTCTTTAACATGACCTCAATGACCGACAAAAACTCTTTCGCACGATAACGGTATCTGGTAAACGATTGTGAATTCACATTTGACACAAGGAGTTTTGTCTCATCTTTTTTAATGCCCTAGCACTATAGAAGTGTCAAACTGGAACAGGCTGTATTTGTGTGCTTGTGCCATCATATGAGATGGTGAAGCCTCAGCGAGTCAGAAGTATAAGTGGACATGTAAAGGGATATAAGAGGGTGAATCTAAATAGAGGTACATGATTTAGAATTGAAGTAGTCGAAGGTAATTAAGAATTGAAGGTAACTAGAGGTAATGAAAGGCAATTAAAGCAAGAAAGGTGAGTTTAAATGCAATGAATATAAGACATATGTAAGTAAGAGGAAGATTAAATTAAATGAAAGATTACCAAAGGTAACTACAGGTTACTGAAATGGTTAACAACAAAAACAATAAACAGGTTAACTAAATTTAATTCAAGGTAGTGAAACGTGAGTTAGAAGGGAATTGAGAGTAACAAATCAAGTAAATGTAATTATAGGCAATTGAATAACATTCAAAATTATCTCAGGTAGGCTGCGCTTACCCTCGATAATCAAAGGATAATTACAAGGTAATTGAAAGTAATTCAGGCAATTAAAGGTTCATTAAAATGACCTAAATATAGTAATTGAAAGTGTCGAACAGGAAGTCAAGTTGTAGGTGTGTAAGCTTGTCAAGTTGTCGGAGTACTGAAGACAACCGAAAGTCGGGTTTAGGTGATCACTGAATAACGGAAGTGTATAGCAGAGTAAATTATGGACGGGAAGTTGACAACCAGAAGTTGGGTTAGACCGGAAGAAGACAACGGAAAGTCGGGCTTAGACCGGAAAACGTGCTTAATGGAAAATCGCCGCTGTTTCTTTCTCTCTTTCTTTTTCATTCGTTTTTAGACCCCCTTGATTACCGTAGCAGTAGGGTTCATGTTCAACCCGCTGGCACGCATTGGCTTTTTCGTGAATTACCTGTTTACTTTGTCCCTTAAAGGGACGGTCTCGTACCCCCTGCCCCTTTCATAAAGTGTACCATTCGAATGCCCTTTGTTGGAAATGGAATACTGCTAATTTACCCGACAAAACACGCCACAGTTATTAAATAACCGAATTAGATTGATAAAGATTGCAGGGCACGCCACGATCTGTGTTGGCAACAATAAGAACGGCCACGTCGCCCCGCGGGTCAGTCCGTGATAGGATACAGAAATCGTCTGCTTTTGCGCGTGCTAGTGCATCGGCGTGAGCAGACGACCATCAGAAGTTACTGGGCACCGCGGCAACTCTGGTACATTTTCTTTCAGTTCTCAGGTGAAAAACGCGCATTCTAAGTACTGGTGGTTCTAAGTGGCAAGGTGGTTCAGAACAACTATGTTCATCCTCAGAAACAAGTTAAAAGTCGCAGAACAACCCCATCCCCAATCACGAACCTGAAGTCGCTGGCCATCGGCGCGCAGGGTCGCATTACAGCTCCGATCAAAAACATATTACGCGCGCTTCCATTACACTCTCCTTTGTACACTGGTCATGCTTCAAGCGTCGTTGACTACGTACATGGAGAAGGAGAACGTGTTTATTTAAAAACCGCATTAAATACTCGCGGAAAGAAAACACGTGACTTAGCTTCCACGTATCCGATTGTGTGCCACATTATGGGAGACCCCACAGTCAATGCTCGGACTACATTCTTGGCTCGCGGAGGTATATGCCTGAGTGTCCCCATTTCGAGGACAAAGGGGATTACTCAAACAAAGGTGCTTCTGCAAGTTACAATTACCATGACAACGACGACGCGCCCGCAGGTCGACGTCATACGTGACGTTGCATGAGAGAGGCGCAACTTTCGTCGTCTGCTCTTACGGCGCGTTTCGACAAATTCCTCGAAAACGACTTGGTCATTCCCAATGAAACTTTGACGGTTGTATGTGTACAGTACTCGTGAAACTAGTTTTGGCTAAGTTTCGGAATCGCCCCGGCTGCACGAGACCGTCCCTTCAAGCTCTTGCAGCATGTATGTATTCTGTGAGTCCTTAGAGAGATGTTGAGTCTGCTTGCTTGCCAATGTGTTCACTATTGACGCGGTGCCTAGTGTGTCAGTGAGTGGAAAAGGGTGTATGACTTGTCCTGGACCGAATATTTTAGACATACTATTTCATGGAGAAAGCCATGCTATTGTGCTGTAAGTGTAACATGTCTGACGGGCAATCAGGAGGGTCCAAGCTCAACCCCCGCGCTGGGAAACATTGTCTTTTCCGCGAATTACTCGTTGACATTTGAGAACACTTTAAAATGAGTCCTCAGGTGGGCAGAAATAAGCCGGCTAAGCAGCCGGTTAAAAAATCAGTGGCGATTTAGCTGTAACTGTGAGAAAAACGCGTCAGCATCTGGCATTTTTTCCAGTCTAAGCCCGAGTTTCGGGTGTTCACTGACGGTCTAAACACGGCATTCGGTTGTCCACGTCCGGTCCAACTTGGCTTCCAGTTCTCAACTTCCAGTCTAACGTTACTTCTGAGTGACTGCCTAAACCTGGCTTCCGGTTGCCCACTCCCAGTATAGCCTGCAGTTGAAGCTAGTATAACTTGACTTCAAATATCGACTTCCAGTCCAACTCGACTGCTGGTTGTCTTTTTCCAGTCTAAGCTCTCTTATGGTTGTCAACTTCGCATTATACTTGACTTTCAGTACCTACTGCCAGTCCAACTCGACTTCTGGTTGTTCGCTTTCCGTCTATACTGACTCCGGTATCCACATCTGATCCATATTGACTTCAGGTTGTACACTTCAAGCTTAATCTGACTTTCGGTTGTCCTCTTAACGTCTGTACTTGGCTTCCGATATGCACTACCTTTCCAAGTCATGTTCCGGTTCTTCACTTCCTGTCTAATCTGATTTCCTGTTGTCCACTTCCAGTCTATACTTGACTTCCGGTACGACACTTTCAATTACTATATGTAAGTCAATTAATTTAAGCTTCAATTAGCTTCAATTACTTTTAATCACCCAGTGATTATCCTTTAATTACCGTAGGTAAGATTATATCATTTTGATTTTTTTAATTCGTCTTCATTTACATTTACTCGCTTTGATTACCCTCAAATCTCTAATTGATGCTAATTACTTTGTATTATAGTTATATAGTTATACTTTGTATTTCTTTGAGATCACATATCTACAAACGTCGTCAACGGCATCGGGTACACCGGTTACAACGGCATACAGTAACAGGGAATAGCTGGGGGTAAGCACTGGAATTGAGCGACACCAACACTTAACATGAAACTCCACGGATTACCACTGGCAATATGTGTTCCTTGCACAATTAGGTTTATTATACTACCCATGTTCAACACGTCCAAACATCCACCCGAGTGGAATCATGATGGAAGACACGGAACAAAACGCAAAGTTGTGCCACCCTTTTGCCACTGTAGGCTACAGGGCACCTTTGGAAACATGTGCGCAGTAGCGTGACGTCATATGCAAACGTTGTTCATTAAGTCATCCGCTCGGAAAAAACGGAAATATTCAATCCGTGAAACTTTTATAAACAGCTCATGGTTGTTACGCTGGAGCGTCGCAACTGCCCTCCATACCTCGATGTACTGGATCTTTCTTGGTGCACAGTCGACATAATTCACCACTTGTCGCGCGCTACGGATGTCGACACCAGAGGTAGCGATCATTTCCCTCTATATACTCAGCACAATGGGCTGCCCCTCTCAGCAGCTACTGGGGTTGTTTAAACGAAACGCTTGAAAACAAACTGACGGCTGAGAAGACTTACGCGAAGAGTTTCCCTCACAAAAAAGAAAAAGAAAATGAAGAAGAAGATAAAACCCTCCGAGTGATTTGCTCGAAACGACGGTGAGGAGATTCTCACGTGAGATAGCTATTGATGGTAAAGTCATCCCACAAATGCGTTTCTTCCGTTGCCATCGTCAACTTAGTCCTGCCTTCTGTTTGAACGCTCTGGACCAACCACTGCCGGTATAGGTGTCGGAGGCGATTCCAGTAGACTCGATAAACGTTTTCACATGCTCAACGGCGTGAGTAGTGTGTGCCTGGCACGCTCTACGATGGCAACTGCTGAAGCAAAAAAAGCCGAAGGCACCGAATTGGATGAAGGAGAAACGCTTGAACTCTCGTAGGACGTCGAGAAAACATATTATTAAACAAAAAAAAAAAAAAAAGAAAAGAAGAAAGGTTTCGAAAGACGTGACAACTCAAACGAAACGAAAAGCGTGGGAAGAGGTAACGCTAGTTTTGAAATAAAGCTTGTAGCAGTGTTAAAATTGCGTAATTTGTATTGTTTTTAAATCAACACTGAGTCACAATTCCCCACTTTTGATGTGACTGAGGTGCATATGCAAAAACGAAAGAAGGAAAAATGCTTTCATGAGGATGCGTTCACGCAAAGTAAGTAGAGGAGTGGAAGAGCTGAGTACAACTAATCTGTTTTTGAGGTGGCTGAGCTGTTTAAAAAGGGACACTGGCGACATACTTTTGTTTGTTTGTTTTTGGGTGAAAAGGGCCAGGTTGTAGAGATACCGTCTGTCATGTCGGCTGCCCTTGAGATCATAGGGGCAGGGCGGCAGGCGTTATTGGGATTACTGGAGGGATTGATAGGGCAGAGACTCCAGTGAAACTGCTGTAAGTTTCCAAGCGGCGTTGTGTACAGCAGTATTCATGTTTATTTGGAAGATCAGTCAAGATTAATACAAATCACATATAGCGTGGCATCACCGATCACATGTCTGTAGGACTTTCTGTGCCACTGCAGAATGGCCACACAGCGAGGTGAGGGTTCCTCCACTGTTGACGCAGCAACTGGCATTCTCCCAGATGGGTCAGCAGAACCATTTGTGCCATGCTTTCCCACTGATGTCCACCAATCACCAAGAAGCAGGCTTCCGCAGTCAGCCCCACGTCCAAGCCGCAGTCACAGTGCAGGTGCCCCTAGAAACAAAAGGAAGCCGTCTGCGCGGCTATATGGAGAGGTCCTGAAGTTGGAAAAACAAAAACACCAGCTGGAAATGGAAGCAATGACGGAAATAAAGATGTTTTACGAACAGGGAGTGGTGACAATGCTCCAGACGCAGAATGTTTTCTTTTTTTATACTGCATGTGTATACGATCGAATTTTTCAGAGGACGGTTAGAAAAACAGAAGGAAGAGCAAATATTTCTGTAGCTAGTACATGTTAACATGTCAGTAGACATGCTTGCAAAATGTTTAGTATGTATAGTATCACTGTGACACATTGTTTGTTTCTTTATGGGGAAGTCGATGAGCACGTCAGTCACAGGCTTGCATCAAATATTAATCGAATAAGTTTTCCGCAAATCATTTGTCTCTTGTGCATACCTGATCATCATTGCGTAGTGCTCTAATTGTTGTGAATACTTGAGTAAAATGCTGCACGCATAATGAGAGAAGCAACGCAAAGATGCCGCGTTGCTTCTGTTGCATGCGTTGCTTCTCTTTTATTCTTTGATTCCTTCTCTCACCGATCCCACTCCTTATATAAGCAATGTTTTTGTCTGCTGCTTTCGTCTGAAGAAGGTCAGGCTCTGCCCGAAAGCTCGCGTATTGAACAGTTATTCTGTCTTCGTGCTTCTTTCTTTCGTTGTTGTTATTGTGATTATCTTTCATGTGTATAACACGGCAGAGGGGATATGTGCCGCCTACATGAAGGACGAATTGGTTGTTCCCAACCCCAAACCAGGCAGTCCCCCAAAACTAATGGAAAAACTGATGGTGCGAATGGTTTCGCATCATCGTCTCTACTGGTGACTTGAAAAGCAAGCTGTTTCCCCTCACCAAATGGCTGGAGCTCTTCCAGAGCACACACGAGTCTCCCTCTCAAGAGCGGCTGTTTTTCTGTGCATATCATAAGAGACACATAATTTCTCGTTCTGTGAATAGGCAGCTCAGAAACACTAGAGTTCCACATGCAGTTATATTCAAACCAACTAGAATTTGGGGAATTAATTGAATTTGTATTGACTTGTCAGAAACGCGCAGGATTCATTGCATAGTAACCTTTGGGAAATGTTTTACTTTGCTACAAGTGTTAGTGAACACGAAGTGTGCGTTTCGAACTGCTTGTGACACTTACACTCGCTTCGATGCATTCTGGTCGAAAATTATTTTAATTGCGATGTTTTATTCCTCTGCAGCTTGCCACCTGTGTACGCTGACGAGGGAGAAGTCAAGTTGCAAGACATCAGCATACCCGAACATTATTCTCATGATGACATCTGGTACAAGATGGACAATCTGAACGCAGGAAAAAAGTGTGGAATATGTGCCATCATAAAAGTTGTGAGTTACGTGTTTGGAACATAAACATTTCCTTACATTATGTGTGTACAGAGCCGTGAAAAATGAGAAAGAGAACGATGTGGAGGCTGTCGTAGTGACATAGTGCAGTGATGTCCTCTTCGGAATTTTGTCTAATCTTGTGTGCTAAGTCCTTTGGACACCTGTGTGCTAAGTCAGTGGTTCCAAAACTGTGAAACATTCAGAAATAAAAAAAAATGCGACGGATATGTTCGCTATTCTGCGTTACCAGGAAGCCCGTGGCTGCAGATGCGGAGGTTTCTCATAAACGCACTTACATGCAGGGTATGCAACGCTTTGGAGGCGTCACAAGAAACTCGCTTTCAAGCCTGATTTGGCACGCAAGAAGGCGAAAATCGATGTCCTGAGGTTCACTCCCTCCCTCAAAATGCCACGGCGTCTGCGTCTATCGCGGCATACACGGACGCCCTGCCTTCACGATGCACCGCGCAGTCGTGGCGCAGAGTGCAGGATCGTGTGACACTGCTGAAGTCCTCAGTTATATTAAAGGACATATCCCGGCTCTCAAGATTCAGTTTGAGAAGTACTTTCCGCAGATCGAGGACAATAAACACGACTGGACCCATTTCACATGATTTCTCTTCCCGACGGCTTTATTACAGCAGACGAAGAGCAGTTCATGGGCCTGAGTTCAGATTCAAGTTTGAGGTGCCAGTTTCCACAACAATCACTTCCCGAATTTTGTGTAGGTTTGGCCACGGAATGCCCGCTATTGACAAGAAAAGTCATTAAAATATTCCCTCCATTCGTGACAACGTACTTATGCGTGTTTGGCTTCTCCGCTGTGCACACAAAACAAAGTGGAGGTCACACCTCAATATCATGCACGGACTGAGAGTTGCGGTGCCGAAACGCTGTCCTCGTTTCCAGAAACTATGCCCCAAAAAACAGGCTCACTTTCATGAGCAAGTATGCTTTCATGGCCGCGCAATCCTGCAGTTGCGCAAGACTTTTTTGCTCAGTGAACTCGCTCTAAATATAGCCCAAAGAACACGTCGTAGTAACGTTTTCGGCTGACGTTCATGAGCGGAGATGGGAAAACGTCCGGCATCGTGAAGAGGGAGGGAGGTCACCTCTATTTTAATGGGCTGCGGGATGGCCAAGTTTCGGAATTATTGTGCTAACGATTTCCATATGCATACGTTTTCTTGCTATGCTCATTGGCTCTGTACATATAATGTCATGATATGTGGAGTTGAGAATTCGTGAAGAGACCTGCACGTTATGCATTACCTACCTACCGTGTCATCACCTATTGCACATATGCACATTTTTAATGACATGTGGGATAAGTATTTTGCTCCAGCTATTTGTAGTTCTTTAGAAAACACATTTCTTGGTTTCCCGGCCATGCTGTTAAATCGTCGGCCAACCGAAGTCACTGCTCTAGGTTTTAACTGTCTTAGATGGGCATGTGTAGTGTAGTCTACCTAGACTCACAGAGAGCTAGAGCCACAAAGAACATAACCGTTTATTCCTCGTCTCACGTTCGTCTCGTCTCACGTGCTCAGTCCACTACTTTCCTGCCTTCAAGATGGACGTATCGCGACGGAGGTTTGCGGTTTCTTTTAGGGTACCGCGGCGACCTGGGAGGGTCCTGTTCTTGCACTGGCTTCTCTGACGTAGCTGTCGTTGTGTCCGTTTGTGGCCAGGGCAATGGCTGAATCGACTCAGAGGGTGCTGAGGTTGATCTGAGTTTAAGATGGTCAGCATGTACTCGGCGTTGCCTGGCGTTGGTTCGTCTTCATCAGCTTCATCAGCTTCCTTGTGCTCAGTTCACTACAGCATGGGCTTGGCCTCTTGGCTTCTTTGGTTTCCTTCTATGTGCATTGTGCATTAGCAAACAGCCGTTATGCATTGCTAACACCGGAAACAAGTGACACGTGAGCATTTCTTTGGCATGGCATCGTTTGGAAGTTGCACTTCCTTGTGCTGACCTTGCCTTTTATGAGCTGCAGCGATTTGTGATTAGCCAGAGCGATGTTGTCGGGAACGCGACGGGGCTACACTCTCGACTGTTGGAAGAATTCATCTGAGCATTCAAGTGTTACCAATTAGAAGTTACCAATAGTGCAAATTGTGCGAAGCTTTTGACTCGCAGCGATTGATTGCCGTACGTAGTAAGTTCCACACGCGAAGGCAACGATTTACTTCAGGGATTTCGTCCATGAATATTACCATAGGCAAAGCGCGACTCCAGAGGCGATCTGGAGTCCCGGTATGTAATCGTCTGAAGCTAGATGTCGTACACACAAATTTTCAAAGTGCTCCCGAGGACCAAGGCAAAAAAAAAAAAAAAAGAACAATATGGAGGTAAGTCGAGGTTTAAGTTCATGCTTATGAAAAATATAGCTCCTACAGCAGAACAGTCGCGTTAAGACTATTGCGATATGAAAATAGGAGGCCTCATAAATCCATTGTGCAGCTGTCTGTTAGTTACTGCGCTCCGTATCCACGGGTGACAACACAATAGTATTAAGAATCTAACTTGAGAATTACCACAGGCGGACGTTGAAAGTTGAATGAAGCTGGGTCTGCCTAGCATCAGGTGCATGAAGAAATTGCGGACACCTCACATGCAGTCCAGCTGCCATGTACGCTAAATGCGTACAAGCTACAATATTTGTCTTGCACTTGGTGCATTACTGTCGCGCCTAAAGCCACATTATTTACGTTGTAGAGGGTCTACTGCACATATATTTTGGGCGTACTACATACGTTCACTAGGAAAAATACCTAAGTGGTACAGTGTTGTCTTTCTATCAGAATTACATAATCTTGCTGCAAAAAATTAGTTTAATTAAGTTTGAAAATAGTTATTAAGTAATTATGGCTATCAATTTCCTGTCACTAAACTCTCTTTCTTTACTGCAGTAGTGAACAACCTTGAGGACACATGCAACACAGGGGGTCATCTCATCTTCTCATGACGAATCAGTTGTTCATAAATGGTTCATGTATTCAAGTTCATAGAGGCTTCAAGAAGTAATTCACGAAAAAGCCAATCCTTCGGTGCCAGCGCCAGAGGTTGAACATCGACCCCCCCTGTTACCGGTCAGGGATGTTACATTTTAGGCACTCATTGACTTGTCGTGAATTACTGCTTGACTTAGTCCCTTAAGCTCTTGGAGGCTGTATGTGTATGTTTGTCCGTAGATGGAGCCCGCCACAGCTCATTTGTCTGTCGATTACTGTTCAGGCTTGTGTCGTGTTTGTCTCTTTGTGTGTCATGCCCATGAGTTGCGAACACGTCTTCCTAAAGTGTACTTAGCCTAATAGCATGTGGTGCGTAGATGAGGCAACGTTACGTTTGTACACGTGTATAGGCGAGAGAAGGCATGAAACTCGAAAGGAAGGAGAAGAGAAGAGAATGGGTCACTTCCTTTAGATTGGTGATATCGGGTACTGCGTGACCAGCTTGATGAGCATTATTCATACTGCTCCATCGCGTTCACATGCCATTTTTCTTTTTAGACGAGTATTGCTCGTACAAATGGCATTCTAAATGCCGTCATACCTCCGACGTATGAGTCTCCGAAGTATGAGTATAAAAGGAGCCATTTTTTTTTTATAAATATGGTACGCTGCACTGAAAGAAGACTTGGCGCGTAATGTTTGTAAGGGTCCAAAGATAATAAGCCTATTTTTGTTTCCTCGTTAATTAATTCGTTAACTGAAATTAATGAATGCTTTAAACTGCAGGGACTATAGCAAAACTGCCAATGGCGTAGTTGTAGAGGGGGTATTCGATTCTCTTTTTCCCCGGTCTCAAAAAAGAATAAAAAAATTGAAAACAAAGAAAACGCGCCTGAGTTTTGCCGAACGACGGCAGCACAAACGTAGGGTTGTCAATCGGGATATCCCGAATCTGAAAATCCCGGGATCCCGGCCAATTTTTGACGTCCCGAAGCCTCGTGATTTCTTCCGGGAAATCCCGGAAGCAAATATTACAAGCAATATTACAAGCAAATCAGACCCGTGTAAGCCATCAGGTATAGACTCACTTCTTCGTAACGAAATGACATTTTTTTATGACTGGAGGTGGCAGAGGACCGCTGCCTACACGTGCGTACAGGTATTTGCTGAACGGCCCTTCAGTTCCGCACCTTCACGAACCTTCAGTTCCGAACGAACTTTCAGTTCTGCAGCCAGTATTTGCACAATAGTTCGCTCCGAAATGGGGTACTCTACCCTCACCGTTCTGTGCTTTCTCACGTCGTGTTTCAATCATTGTACAACGTGATAAGCAAGCTGCGGCTGTGCTCTAAACCATTTAATGTTTCGTTCCTTTCCATTCGTTTCTTTTTTTCATTTTGTTGTTGCTGTTCTTCATTCAAGTGGAATGTTACACCTGTGTGATGGAATTATAAAGTAATATTTCCTGTTACCCCAAGCAGAACAATGTACTGAAAGTCCAGTGCAGCAGAGGTGGCTAGTATGTGTCTTATCAATGTTCACAAACCTGTTCAAGGCCTTCCACCTACCCGTCCACCCCTATAGCACTCGACTTTCAGTACATTGTGCTGCTTGGGACTTCAATTGTAGCGGGACTCGCCTTCTTTTCACGTGAAGCAGTAGAATTGAGATGACTAAAAAGGAGCGGCATTATTATAGAAAAAAAATAAGCATTTCGCCGTCACTATTTTACCAATGTGGTTACACTGCGAATTCTCGAGCGTTTTCCTTCAGGAAAAGGTTGAATTAACAAAACACACATGAACTTCGCAGAATGCGCCGATATAGTCACAGTAGAGTCCTGCACGGCCCGCGGCACCTGCGGGTGGCCCGCACGTTGCTGCCGGTGTAAGTTTTTCGTGTAGCGGGTAGCGGCGGGTCGCGGCGAGGAGTCATTGTTGAGTGCGGAGCAGGGCAGCGGTCCGGTGCCGTCGATGCATTTTACCAAAACACTATTAGAAAGTCACACTGAGTCCCTCAATTCGTTCGGCGTCTGTGCTGCAGCACTCGAAACATGAAGGAAAAAGTTGCTGACAAGGGCGGATCAAACGCTCACACTGTTAGTGTACAACAGCTCCTGCGTGTCCCTTTTTGTCCATGTCTTGTTCCGTAGCACCATGCCTGAAGCCAGAAACCAACACACATTTGCACCTTTCCCCCCTACAAGAAACCATACACACAGACATATATAATCATCACCAGGGAGTACTTTAAGTTTACTCATCAACGTTCATCGGGTAGCGGGCCGGGTGCGGGTGAGCTTTTGGAAAAAAATATGCGAGCTGCGTGCGAACCCGGGTCTCAGTTTGTAACGGGACGTGGGTTGCGTGTGGGCTGCAGATTTGAACCTGCGGGTAGGGTCGGATGCGGGTCAGATGTTGCTCACCCGCGGAGGACTATACTTGGAAGCGCCATCTGAACTCGTCACAATCCCGAAATCCTGTCCCGGAGTCCCGGGAATGAACCTCACCATGAGCGACATCGGCTGTGTTGTACTGCTACACCACTCTCGACTGTGTCCTTCTACAATACCCGAATAATTTAGAACTATGAAGGAATCAACCCAGACCAAGTTGTTTAGGAACGACATTCAGCATGTTAGTTTCTTTGCCCTACACATCGACAGCTGAACAGCCCAGCCACAAAACATGTCGCCATTCACAATCGCATTGTAGTTTATCTAATATTTTCGGCGAGTCATTGCTTGTGCAAACGTACACACTGGAAGACTCTGGAAGCACACAATTACTAGTATATGATAGCCACAATGAAACGCAAGGAGCCAAGGACAGAGTTTTGACGCCCTGTGGAAACTTGGCAATGCATTGTAGGAATGTGGACGGTCCCCAAATTTCCACAGCACGGAGATCACACCTGCGTTTAACCAAGAAGTATGTTAAAAAACTCAAAAAGTTTGTCATCAAAGAGCTCGTTACAGAGGGCGTGAAAGAAAAAAGGTTTGGAGCTGCCAGCTGATCTTAAGCAATTAATGGTTTTATTTCGCGCTTCCCACGCACCTAACGTATAACGGATACGGCACGAGGGTGCCGACGTCTCTGGAACAACAGGAGCTCTACCCTTGCAGACCAGAGGTCACTCAGAACGGCCGAGCCAACGCCACTTAGATAAAGAAAGCCTGCGCATTGCCTCCTCTCCCTCCCTCGCTATGTGGACATATAAAGCCAGAATTCGTCTGCTATTACTATTCACCGTTCTGCCAATTCAAGAACTCGCAAATGATTGCACATCACCTGTAACCTGCAGACCTAAATATTTAGACAAAAAGCGCAAGTGCAATCAGTTTTGAGAAAGACTGAGACCGTTTGGCGCTTTATTTCCAAGTTGTACCATTTTGTACGCGGGGACTTTCAATGACAACTCGCAGACGACGGTGGTTCTTCTCCATGGCCACAACCGCTGAAACCACGTGCGTGACTGGCTGCGGCCGTTGAAAACACGATCCTGACTGGCTGACCCTTGATTGTTACGTCACGTCAACGAGCGCACAGGCTTTCTGCATCTAGGTGGTGTTGCCCGAGGGAGCGGACGAGGTGAGAGTGACGGTCCACGTTACGGACTCGCTGGGAGGCTTAGAGACTCTGTCTGGCGCCGATAGGGACGTTCGCCTAGAGTTTGGCAGCGCGACACCCGCGGTGCCCCTCTCTCCTAATGGTACTGGGAGGAAAAGTTTCAGAGTGGACTCGACAGAAGAAGAATACATTACATTACATGCGCGAACAGATTATATGCGCTGTGCACGGTATTGCACTTGTTTCGGTGCAATATCTGAGAATGTACGGCCCGGGGAACGATAAAAATAAAAGCCTAAATCACGTCACTGTTATTAAATGCACGAACTGCAAAAAAGACACCGGAGCGCACCTGTATTATACCTGTTTTTATTCTCTTTTTTTTTTTTACATTCAAACTGAAGCTGATGGATGTGTGATTCTGCAAGCTTATAAACTTGAGCTGTTCTGAATTTGTATCTTCTTCGTGCCCCACGCTCAGGTTTTTTTCATCATAAATTTCGTCCAGCAGCTCGCCTGTGTCTACGCCATTTTGTCATACACGTAGAGCTATGTCTCGGTTGCCTAGTACTATGTGAAAATCATCAGTAATTGGGATTATGCATTTATTTTTAAATTATTAATTACATATTGTACAGATATAGGTGGAACAAATTCCTAAATAGCGAGTGCTTGGCAAGCATAGAAGTATAAGATGTCGCGAGTGCATGTGATCCCCAAAATCATCATACCCACGCAGAATCCAGTGGGAGTCATTGCAATTGGTACTTGGATTATGAAAGTTGTGTTGTACTTGAGGCATGTCTCTCATTAAGTTAGGTCTCATTCAGACTGTGTCAAAAGTGTCTCAAAGTTAATAATCTCAGCCGCAGGGGCATCTAACTTCTTCTTCTGATGACTGTTGTGATCTGACTCCCATATTCCTCTCTTCCCAAACAGTCACGGATATCTGAAAAGTGGTAGCTTTGGTTGGAGTAAGCAAAGGGGGAAAAGAAAGAATGTGACGCCCATAAAAAGAGCCAACTACTGGCTGCTGACAAACATTCGTAGCGCTCGTTCCATTCATTTCAGGTTTCGCTCAGTGCTAGTACAGCTACTGTACCTGGGAGGCACATTTTACCCGTATTTCGAGACTGTCTGATAATATTCTGCCTTGCGCCGAAAACGCGCGCTGTTGACGGTTTCCCTTCTTCCGACTTGATGGGAAAACAGTCCTCGGTCACTTATACCTTATTCAAAAACGTAACACAACTTGGTCATTCTGGCACAGCACATACCATGTGCGCGATGAGAGAACACGCTACTTTGGAAAACTTAGCACAGTCGCCACAAGTGGCGCTGACTGCCGTAAACAGGAGCGCCCTCTTGCCCTGCTGAACAGCCCTATGAGCGGACGGGGGCGATGATGCGTGAAGGTGGGTGATCTTGGAAGGCGGGCTTAAGACGGTCAATGGAGGCCGACTGGGTTGTACAAGGAACGTCGATAATGAAGGTCTTGGGACCTCGTCGGATCACTTTATAGGGTCCAGAATAGGGAGGCTCTAGAGAGCGGCCAATGCGACACTTTCGCAAAAAAATGTGTGCCGATGAGTGCAGGCTGGGCTGTACCAATAAGGACCGTGAAGCTGAGGCGCGGGTCGGTGTGAAGCGGATGGCCGCAAAAGCTCGGCGAACGCGAGTGGGAAAAGAAGAAGCATTCTCGGCAGAGACGGCTGGCGTGAAGTCGAGGAGGAGAGCCGTACACCAACTAAGCCGAAGAGCAGGCGAGGTTGGGCTTCACGGCGGAACGTATGCCGAGGAAGACGACGGGCAGCATATCGGCACATCGGGTGCGCTTGTCGTGAGCCATGATGGCCTGCTCCATGTGCCGATGAAAGCGCTCGACCAAGACATTGCTGTAAGCCGAAGTTCGGATACCCGTGCTACCCACAAAGAGAGTTAAAGCCTTGAAGAGGCGACTTTTGAATTTTGGGCCCTTGTCCTTCACAACCTCTTGAGGGACGCCAGAGCGGGAAATCCGTGTTCCGAGGAATGTGCGCGACGGTATCTGCGGTGGCGTCAGCTATGGGCGCCGCTTCAGGTCATCGCGTAAATCAATCTATGCACGTCAGTAGGTAGCGTGCCCACGATGTTCAGGTGTACCCTTGAGAAACGGTCCGTGCGAGATAGAAGAGTGCCAAGGGGCGTGACAGTGTGGCGATGACATTTCGAGAGCTGACACGGTGTACAGGCGCGCACCCAGAGACGGATGTCCTTTCGCGCACCCGGACATATGGAACGCCGAAGAATCATAATGGTGGAGGCACACACACACACAAGGGTGGGCTAAGAAATGAGTGCTGTCGAAGAAAGGGACGAAGGGCACAGGACAGGACTGGTGTGCGGCTCCGGAGGATCGAGTACCGATATTGCGCAGCCAGGAAAGTGACGTCTCTCAGCTTGCGGCTGGTCTTCTGCGAGACAGCAGGGTGCTGCATCTCGGGATCGCTTGTTTTTCTTGAGCAAGACGAGTAAATGTAAGAACTGCAGGCTGCCGGACCGACCGCTTCAACCCGGCTGATTGTGTCGGCAATGATGTTGGCAGTACCCTTAATGTGTCGAATGTCGGTGGAAACCTCGGTAATGTACGCTAAGTGGCGAGTTTCGTGCGGGCAGTACCTCTAACTAGCTGAGGTGAAAGCGTCGACCAGGGTGCTATGGTCAGTCCAGGTCACAAACCTCAGAACCTTCAAGAAGTGCCTGAAATGCCGGACAGCGGAATATGCGACGAGAGGTTCCCTAGCGGGATTCCGTAACGGAAGGCTTCCGGGATAAGAAGGCGAGTGTGGCTACAACGCCGTCCAAGACTTGCTGGAGAGCCGCTCCGATGGAGTTGTCGGAGGTGTCCACGAGAAGCGATGTGGGAAGGGTTCGGGTGAGGGAAACTCTTCCTTTTCCACCAGCGAAAAAGAGAGACGAACAAAAGTACGAGCCTTATCTCCGGCTGCCTTGTCCACCAACCCTGACTGAGCAATTTCTTTTTCTGTTTGTGCACCACCAATCACGTCGATCTTAAGCTGAGTTACATTGGATATGTGGTCCAAGTATCCAACGAATTCCATTGCACGTTTAAAAGTGAGACGCCACTAATTAACGAAGTGTCGCGTTTTGCCCCACGAGTGTCGCCCTGTTAAAAACATTCCCTCTTAAAAACGGGAGAAGAGAATCTCTTGAAAGTTTGTGGAAGGTTAGACGGATAACCAACGGTAATAACTAAACGCGTAGCTTAATACATGCCGCATCAGTGCTTGAACTACACTGTACCGAAAAAAGTACTGTGCCAAAATTCGTGTAGTTTCGACCGCTGTGTTATTTACCAAGGCTCAGTTCACTTTTTTTCGTCTCTGCTTGGGGCACACCAAAATCGTCGTCTTTATGTTAAGAAGCAGGGTACATGTGGACACCGACGTAACCGGAATATCTAATCTCTATCACTGCACGTTTAAAAACAAGGTGGCACTAAGAGGCAAATTGCCGCGTTTTGCCTCGCTGTCCCCTATATTTTATTTGTAAAGGAGGGTTAAAGGGACTACGAAATTTCCCGAAGCCCCATTTTTTTTTTTTTTTTCTGGAAACGGTTCTTCCCGCCGATCAACTAATATGCCTAAAATTTTTCAGGGCGAAATCGCTCCACTGTGTGAGAAGCGTGCGCTTCAAGTTTCTCTCCCGTATTCCCCTCTCCCGCACGTATTCTCCTGTAGATCGAGCAACAGTGCCGTGCTGCTGGCCCCCGTTACGTCACCGGTATTGCGCAATGCCAAGCAACGCTGGTGCTGTGGTTCGGAGTTCTTGATCCCGAAATCCCGTAATTTCAGCATAATTTCACGTCCCGAAATCCCGGGATTTCTCAAGGCCAAATCCCGGGATTTCGGGATTATAAATTTTGGCTTTATTGGCAACAAATATTCGATGGTACGAGTGAAAGAGAAGGAACGGTGTCCAACCGACTTTTTGTTCCAAGCAACACTTCCCCGAAAAATATTATTTGCAATCCGAAACGAACCAACCTAGTCGTCCACGACACTTTACAACGACATTAGCTGCTGACTCATGTGAATTACGGAAGCCATAGCGGAAAACAGCCCTCAAGTAGCATGAAACTCCCATGAAATCAGAAGGAGTCTTCCAATCCTACAACAAGAAATATTGCAGAATCTCTCTCTCTCCGCAGGATATCTCTTTTTTTTTGTGCTTTTGATCCTCACGAATACGCATATTTGAAACGTCAAATGTCAAATATAATGAGGGGAAAAAAGTCATTACAGAAACAAGTAAATGACACTAGACGTGTTTGAAATTCAAAATTACAGATTAACATGGCTTCTATGGCTGCACGCAGTGTCCTCTGACGCTGTCGCATCGTTCCATGAGTATATATATATATATATTTATTTATAGATAAAAATAAAGCTATTCAATAAGGGTCAGAAGTGGAGACAGTGCTTCTACAGGACAAAGTATAAAATTTTATACCTTTTATACCTTGTCCTGTAGAAGCACTGTCTCCACATCTGATCCTTATTGAATATCTTTATTTATTTTTGGTCGTCAACCGCATTCCTTTATTTCAACTTCTATATATATATATATAAACAGCAAAAGATGAAAAACAGCCGCGACGTGGATTATGAGCGAAAGGAAAGGGGACACAGCGACGGATTTGAGGTGTTAATAGAATACAAACAAAGGTTTATTTTACATAATTAAAACATTATTTAGGAAAATGGGGAAGTGTCGACGTTTCGGAGGGAAGCTCCTCCTTCTTCGGGACAGAAGAGGCAACAAGACTGTCCAAAGCCTTTATGGGTTCAGCTTGCTGACGTAATCTTGTGTATTCGCGCCACCTGGCGTTCGTCGATGAGTCACGTTCTGGAAGGTTCGTTTGTCGTGTCCGGTGTGGTGTCACTGCCCTGACGTTCCGGGATCTTCTGAAGTCAGAGCTGGGGGTCATCGTCTTTCTTCCAAAGGCGTCGTCCGTGGTGAAATCATTATCTGGGAGCCCGGGGTTTAGGTCATCGTATCTGGGGGCCTTAGGTGGCCTCCTCGGGAAGTCGTTGTTTGGGGCGTTGTTGTTCTCGTGGCCCTGTTGCTTCATCAATAGTCCATGTAAGGCCAAGTCATCTATCGGGTTTTTCCGTAGCATTGTCCGTAGTGCGGGGATGTCCTCCAGCCATATCTGAAAGAGAAGAAGAACAGGGCGACACGGAGGATAGCTAATTGTTTAAGTTTCTAACTGTTGACAGTACACCGGGATCTTCATTGATTGCGGATTTAAACTTATAAATCAAATATGACTCGCGTTCTTCCCTGCATCTGTCAGAATTGAAATTTGATTCAAGAATAAAAAGGGAGACGTCATTTATTGAGTGTCCGGGCTGTTTAAAATGGCGGGAAACAGGAAGCTTCGGCTTCTTGCTAACGTCTGATCTGTGGTTATTAAACCTGATCCTGAAGGATGTTTTACTTTGTCCCACA
Organism: Ornithodoros turicata; assembly: GCF_037126465.1. Lineage (NCBI taxonomy): Eukaryota > Metazoa > Arthropoda > Arachnida > Ixodida > Argasidae > Ornithodoros > Ornithodoros turicata. The sequence continues at coordinate 198,220,086 of NC_088201.1, read as the reverse complement.
TACTGACATTCACATGCTTTACACTGAATGACGTAGATGATGTTAGGGGAATTACAGTCAAAATCTCCGTTGATTTTGATGGAAAAATTCGAATTTGTACTTTTGACAATCTGGGTACTTTGCATTAACTTGCAGATTTGACATCTGCTGCCGCCACAAGGGCGACAGCCGGTCAGAGAAGCGTCCGGCTTGTTAACTTTTGACCTAACCAGGCAATCCTGTAGGTTCCGAGCGCGTCTGTACGTAACGCGTGGCGGTTCGGGAAATATCTGCCCCATCCGCTCCGACTGGAGAAGGATACTGTGGTGGCGGCGGAGTATACCGTTAATATTTGGAGCATTCCCGCCGAAAGTTACAACGAGGTTGACGCCGTCGTTGTCCGATGGTCTAGTGCGTTTTTCGAATAAGGTTCGGCGATCGATATTGCGGGCTTTGTCTAGGGCATTCTCAACTAGGCTTGTAGGAAATTTGCGGTTGACAAACGCGCGTTTCAGTTGATCAAGATTCCTGTCTAGGTTTTCGTTGTTGGAACAGATAGTCTATACCGTAGCGCCTGGCTGTAAGGTATAGCGAGTTTAGTGTGGCGCGGGTGGCAGCTGTTAAAAGAAAGATACTGTTGGGAGTCAGTAGGTTTGCGGTAGAGGTCAGTGGAGATGACCCCGTCGGTTAATGTAACTTGCAGGCCGAGGAAGTTAACTGTTACAGTGGAATATGAATGAGTAAATTTGATGGAAAGGTAGACTTGGTTGATGTCGTTAATAAATTCATTCAGGTCATCCTCTGAATGCGGCCACATCATGAAAATGTTATCAAGGAAGTGCTTGTAGAAGGTTGGCTTTTTCTCACGTTTGGAGAAAAATCCTTCTTCTAGGGACCCCATAAAAACGTTGGCATAACTCGGCGCCATCTTAGTGCCCATGGCCGTTCCGTTAACTTGTAAGTAGTGCTTGCCATCGAATTCAAAGTTATTGTTTTTGAGAATTAGATTGAGAAAAGTGGAAAGAACAATGGGGTGAAATGCATGACATGAGTATTTTTGGAATGCCTCCTCTGCTGCGAGGATGCCGTTGTCGTGCGGGATGTTTGTGTAGAGGGAGGACACGTCTAGTGTAACTAATATGCTGGAAGGAGAAGGTTCACACTCCATTAGTAATTCGAGAAAATGGTTTGTGTCCTTAATGTAAGAAGGCAGTTGCGGAGGTATATCCTTCAGTAGGTAGTCAACAAAGCTAGATAGTTTCTCGGTAGCAGTCCCATTGCATGACACTATTGGGCGGCCTGGGTTTCCGGGTTTGTGAATTTTTGGAAGCATGTAGAACGTGCCTGGTCTGGTATCCTTAGGAAGCAAGTAATCGTATACGGTGCCGTCTATGATTTTCTTAGCTTTAAGATCTTTTAGGTGCTTAACAATATCGGCGGTAATTTGCGCAGTAGGATCAGCCTCGAGGGCTTTGTAAAATGCTGTGCAAGCTAGCTGGCGTAGGCCTTCCTCTATATAGTCTTTCTTGTCCATTACTACAATTGCACCGCCTTTATCCGCACGCTGAATTACTAAGTCGCTTCGGTTCTGGAGGTTAGAAAGACTGCGTTGTTCAGCCGGTGTTAAAATCGCCTTTGTCCTACGGCTAGGTGGGTTGTTGTGCGCATTGATAATGTCGTTGTGAACTGCTCGTATGTACATATCTAGAGCGTTATCGCGGTTGGCTTCCGGAATAAAGTTAGAGGGTTGTTTATATGGTTGGACGTCTCCTTGAGGTTTCTCGTGAAAATATTCTTTGAGGCGCATACGTCGTGCGAAGTTGTCCAAGTCTAAATGGAGCTGGTATTCATTTGGCTTTCCGTAATTGGGACAGAACGAGAGGCCCCGACTAAGTAATGAAATATCCGAATCAGTAGGGGAGTGAGAGGACAAGTTTAAGACACTGGAGGACTGCGCGGGTTCAGCTTCAGTCGAAGAGGAAGGTATCGTGGAAGCGCGTTCTAGATTAGAGACAACTTGGGGGGTAGGCGCGTCATTAGTTGATTGAATACAGTTTGCAGGTTCCGAGATCTGTTCTGTGGTTCCGAAACTTGGCACAATGTCGGGGTTAACGTTGTCCCTGAGTAGCTTTCTACGTTTGGTGCTGAGGAGTGTTTCTGCCCTATCTTTTGCGAACTTATCCAGATCCGACTGGTGGGCTTCGGTTAGGGAGGTTCTATTACGGATGTCTTCAACCTCTCCAGAGACCTGGCGTAGGGAGTCCTCACAATGATCAATTAAAACGTCCACTAAAGCACAGGAAGCGTTGCTTAAGATTCCCTCCCACTTACCTTGATGTGCTGATTTAAGGTGGAACGTTGGCCTGACTTTTATAGCAAGTCCTCTGGGGATTTTATTCTGTTCTTTGTAAGATTTTAACGCGGTATGATGGGAGTAATATCGAGCGGATTTGTCGGCTAATTTTTGAAGTTTCAAGAAACCTTGCGTGCTAGGTGAAGGCCGGCGACTCGAATGGGAATGGGTACTCTCACCGGCGGTTAGTCATTCCCGTCGAGATGCCCTTGCCGTCCGTTCTCGTCGTCGTTGTCCCATGATGTCGGCTTCCTCTATGGTGGGCCACGTACGATCCGGGATAGCAGGTGTGTCAGGCCGGCGCTGTGGCAGTCGTCGTAGTAGCCGGGGCACCAGGTCCTGCAGGTTGCGGCTCATCATCCATACCCCGCTGAAGTTCGGGTGAAGGCCGTCAGCTGCAAGCACCCGGGCTGGTCGTCGCTTGTGGAATAGGTGGTCCAGGTAGCACAGGTCGTGCGAGTTCCGGCAGAGCTTCACTAGTAGGCCGTTGAAGACTGTGGCTCGCGGGTTACACTGGTACTCCCTCCTCCTGTTAACATAGGGCAAACGTCTGTTATGTGATCTTGGGAGTATCAGTGTGCACACAGCGGTTTCTATTCCGCCTCTGGCCCTGATTCTTTCCAGGAGTCGTTGATAGTCCGAGAAGGCCTGCTGCGGGTCCGGGTACGGCATATCGTTGGTCCCGCAGCGCAAGACCACGAACGCTTGGCGGTAGGTCGTCCACCTCCTCGAGAAAGTCCAGAATCCGCCCTCCACTTCGAGAGACGAACATGGTGGGCATCCGTCGGCATCCGGAGTTGAAGTGCTGAAAAAGATACTTGGTTTGTGAGTCCCCAAGAATAGCCGATCTGGTATAGACGTATCTGTTCCAACAACGAAAACTTAGACAGAAATCTTGATCAACTGAAACGCGCGTTTGTCAACCGCAAATTTCCTACAAGCCTAGTTGAGAATGCCCTAGACAAAGCCCGCAATATCGATCGCCGAACCGTATTTGAAAAACGCACTAGACCATCGGACAACGACGGCGTCAACCTCGTTGTAACTTTCGGCGGGAATGCTCCAAATATTAACGGTATACTCCGCCGCCACCACAGTATCCTTCTCCAGTCGGAGCGGATGGGGCAGATATTTCCCGAACCGCCACGCGTTACGTACAGACGCGCTCGGAACCTACAGGATTGCCTGGTTAGGTCAAAAGTTAACAAACCGGACGCTTCTCTGACCGGCTGTCGCCCTTGTGGCGGCAGCAGATGTCAAATCTGCAAGTTAATGCAAAGTACCCAGATTGTCAAAAGTACAAATTCGAATTTTTCCATCAAAATCAACGGAGATTTTGACTGTAATTCCCCTAACATCATCTACGTCATTCAGTGTAAAGCATGTGAATGTCAGTGTGTGGGACAAAGTAAAACATCCTTCAGGATCAGGTTTAATAACCACAGATCAGACGTTAGCAACAAGCCGAAGCTTCCTGTTTCCTGCCATTTCAAGCAGCCCGGACACTCAATAAATGACGTCTCCCTTTTTATTCTTGAATCAAATTTCAATTCTGACAGATGCAGGGAACAACGCGAGTCGCTTCACGTATAGCATATGTTTGTAACTCAAACGTCGCCATGCCAGTACTGGACAGGCCGAAACAGCTGTCCAAACCAAGAACAAAGAACAGAAAAAGAAGAAAAAGGAAAAGAGGGAGAAATAGGGATGCGTGGCTGGAGCGAAGCCACTGAGTGGAGCTGTAAAAATAACACCGACGCATGTTTCCCGCGTTGCTGTTTTCTTTCGTTTCTTTTTTTTTCAGAACCAAACGAAACGAAATATTCCATCTTTTGTAGATTCTTTGCACAACATTTTATTGTGGTGTACGCCAACCTGTGTGAAGCTCATAGAAGCAGAAAGTATCGCAACAACTCCTGTTTGCTATTTTATCTATCCATTATAGCCCCTAATAGATATACACGTGAGAATCTACCGTTTGCCCTATATTACCCTCATCGTGGTTTAAGACAACTGGTCATGTAAAAATGTGTAGTGTATTTTTCACACGAGTAATGTGATTTCTGTTTGCATATCACCAAAACCCTCGAGACTAGGGAGCTACGCAAACAGACGCACGCGGACACTGTCCGGCTGTTTTCGTAGTTCCCTAGCCTCAGGTTTTAGAAATATGAATTATAATCTCCAGCTCGCTTACTCTTTAGCAATTCTTTCATTGTGATTTTTGTGTAACGTTCGTTGTCGGCTTTTTGTGCTAGCAGAGCTTTAATTTATAACCGAATATATCTGACTTTATGCCTTCCTGATGGTTTATGTGGATGACACTTACAAAATTTCACGTTTTGGCGTTACGGTTTGGTGTATGCTTAATTCACGTTGCCAATTTAATGAAGGTAACATATTTAAATTACAAGTCATCAAACTAAATTCTACTCCAAAACACCCTGCGAACCTCTCCAACAAAAGGCCCCCTGAGAAATTCACACAGAAATTTCCAAGGCTGTAAGGCGTGCCAAGGTGTGAGGCCCGATGTTGAATATCGATTCGCCGAGGTAACCGCAGGAGAGCTACGGCTTGGTCTGAGGTCTTGCGGTGGAACCTTAAAATAACATGTCGCTACAATGCAGCACTGAGACGGGACGAAGGGCGGTTAAAACAAGGAGACAAACGTATCTGCCTATTCCTCCCTTTGATCACCTTAAAAGAACCACAGCAAGGTCTGCGGTTCTGAGGTAGAACCTCAGAATTTCTTGAGGTTACCTCAAAAGAGCGAAAGCGATGTCTGAGGCCCTGAGGCAGAACCTCAGAATTTGTCGAGGTAACCTTAGAAGAACCACAGCCGGGTCTGAGGTCCTGAGGTAAAGCCTCAGGATTTCTTGAGGTAACCTCAGAACAACCACAGGCAGTTCTGAGGTAACCTCAGACAACATCAAGATATCCTGAGTTAACCTCAGGATTTCTGGGGTAACGTCAAGACGTTTTTCCAATAGGGAAAGGACTTATTATTTGCCTAGGAATATGTTTCACGCGAGAATTTGTGTTCTATGAGGTATTCAGTGTGAGCACGTCGTAAATGTGAGAGTTAGCATTAACAGAAAGCATTCCTACGGAAACTAAACTGCAGTGTATTCTGTAGGAGTATTCTGAACATCATATTTATTTATGAAAACTTTTGTTTAACACATGTATTGCTCAACCACGATGTATACTATGTAATACATCCATAGTTAACCTTGATGTTGAGGTACAATAAACTAACGACATCAGCTCGACTGCTTCATTGCCACCTTACACGATGGTGTTACATCAGCTTGAAGTGACCTATTGAGGTACCTGGAAAGAGGCAAAAGCCCAGTAGTCACGTTACATGACCAATATATTGGACTTGGAAAAAAAGAAAGAGTAGTAATTGGTACAAGTTCATATAAACTGCTTTTTGGCCTTCTGCAAGAAACCTGCCTTCTTCGTAAATCAACTTATCCAACTCGCAACCTGGACTGAGACGACTCCCTGTACAGGTTGCAAGTTGCACCGAGGATCTGCGCCCATTTGTATATGTGTCAAGGACGAAGGCACCAAGCTCAAACAGCTGAAATGTCACCATTTAGCTAAAATGGTATGTTTACTAGAATACACAAGAGCTGATAACTGAAACATCTACACATACACATTATATGACATGCGTAATTTTTATGCATATGAGAGCACAGGATGTATTCTATTTTGCACTGTCACACAGCTCATCTAACAACTCTTTTGGCGCCAAAGTTATCAGCAAGTAGGGGATGGAATAGCTGCACAATCTTCACAGGAAGCCAGTGCAAGCTGAACTGGTTGAACACCGCACTGCATCACTGATATAGTAACGGTTGGTAAGGTTATTTTTGATAATGTAAAATAAAGAACCGAGTTTTATCAGGAACAAAATCTCCTGACGACATGGTGCATCAAAGTAGGTTTCTTTATTTTAGAGGATAACTGCAGAGCACTTGCTGGAGTTGTTCTGCCATGTTACCCCCGTGAAAGACTTTAGCTGCCATACACTTGGGCCGCACTTGACTGAGAGAAGAATAACACAGTATGCAACTCCAGTTCAGGTGAATGAAAATGGATGTAATCCACCTGAGTAATGATTATAATGTAAGGTACAAATGTCAGCACGTCTTAAAAGCGACCTAGTTTATTCAGATGTAAACAAGAAAATGTCCCACTCAATATCGTATATGTGCACATGATAAGGTAAACTGAAATGAAATTAAAAAGAAAAACTGTGAATAATATGCAGAGCCCGAATGATAGCCAAAAACAATGCCGCAAACAGGAATCTGCAAGGATGCTGTAGAGCATTTGTCTGTTCTGAATAGTAGGTTGCAGTGATCACACTGTCTCACCTCAGGGGCTTCAGGCTCCGCCCAGGAAATTACCCGTAAATACGAAAGCAGATGATTGAGGACAAAAGAACGGATACATATGTTCAATATATTACATCAGTACATTACATAAATTTTCTATTATAGTAAGCCAACGGACAACCGACATTCTTCCCCCCTCTAGGTTGAGCAGAGTTGACCCAACGCTCGCTTTCCGCATGCCACGAAACACCTCTCGTCAAGGTGCTGCATTAATCCACCGAATGCGCCTCGATGTGGCCTTTACAGATCAGTGGCGTTACCGCTTGAGACAAGTTGACTCTTCCACCTGCTGCCACTGTGGTGCTCTTGAGGATCTGGAGCATATTCTTCTTCATTGCCCTCACTACCAACCTTCCCGAACCACACTCTCCGAGTCTCTTCGTCAGCTGGACTCTCGCCCTTTCTCCCTATCGAAATTGCTTGGTCCCTGGCCCAATCCAGCCCAGCAACGCTCTGCGCTCAAAGCTCTTCTGACATTTCTCGACACCATCGGACTTCGATCGTTATTGTGAAAGGGCTCGTTATTTTATTCCCCCATTCCAACCAGCAATGGGGTAGAGTATCACCTGTGGCGATGAAACTCGCCACTCTCCAAGGTCGAAAACAAAAAAGTTGGTGTTGTTGCTATTGTAGTATGCTTGGTATGATCACGCTATGCGAAGTCTATTTTTATCAACAGTGCATCACCTGAGTTTAGCGACTAGGTTGGGTAACTCTCTGTCTTTTACTCTCTCGCTCTCCCTCTTATGTTCCGTAACCGGCCGTAAGGTTCCAAGTCGTGCAGATGAGAATTAACCCATTTGCGGAATCATGAAATATATGATAGCATTTGGACCAAACGGACTGAAAGATCCTTGTTAGCCGCAATAACGAAACGTACTCATACTTTTGCGCCGTTTAGGTGGATGTTCTTTCTTTAGTGTAGACAGGTATTGTGATAGCACTCCACCTTGTTCTAAACACTGAGCTCGGTATCCAGTACGTTCAAGAGATTACGCGTCCCCTTCATAATCGCAATCATAGAAATGCATCATTCACATGCATAAGTGCAATCATCAATGCATACATCATAGATGGCACCGCACCGTCTTTCAATTCCGGAGGTCCGATTGCTTCGTGCCATCAAAAGATGTCCGTCTCGTCACTGGGAAGCATATGACAATGCATGCCCAGCGAATATTGCTGTGAATCAGGGCAAGCAACCATCCAACATCGTCTCGGCAGGTCGGCAAAAACCACAGTATCCGGCTGCGATAAACTGCGACCATCACGCGGTAACAGGCGTCATGGAGATTTTAACTCCTGGTCCTCCTGATGAAAGTATATGCGGGATCCCACGGCGCATGGTCATGGCGGGAGCACGACACGTCACTATGACGTATTTCGGACCCGGCCGTGGTTCCGTCAAGTTGCTCACTGCTCAAGTTACTCGCTGTGTCTTCCCGCGGCAGCTTGCCACTCCCTTACTCACTCGGTTTAAATTTTCTCCCGAAAAAATTCCTCGCATAACGATTGTAAAATTTTGGTTCTAGACGCAGAAAATTGGAGATCTGAAGATCTCGAGAACTCAGACCTGGAAATCTGGTTTTATTCGAAATTGTTCATTAATTCATTTTTTAGCGAGCAGCTTTCTTCTGGTCGTCGTTGGCCATCGGGTCACAGAATGAATGATTGCGGGCACATGCGCACCACTTGCCTTTTGTGTAAGATCCTTTGCCTAGAGAGACAAATGCTGCTGCAACAACAACTGTAGCAACAGAGTAACTCCAAACGTCTAAGACTACAGAGTTACAAGAATCGCAATCACTGGGCACCATATAGCCTTCCAGTAACTCCAGTGACGACAGCGTTTCGCTTGTTGGATTGCCGTAGGTGACTGCTCAGGGTGATTCTGATGAGATCGACGGCACTGGGGACAACAGCAGAATTCCAACCAGTACCACATTTGTTAACTCGGTAGTAAATGAACCTGAGCATGGGGCGACGGCTGAAGACAACACGACTTGCTTACGAAGAAGCAAAAGGACGATCAGGCTCATGCAGAGTTTTTCCATAGCTTGAACTTCTGACTCTGATTAGAACTTGGGATGGGATGAGTATCATGACCCGTGTTTCAGTATAACAGTAGTCTTGTAGCAAAGCGGAATTGCGTAATGGCCGTTAATTCCTCTTGGAATAAAGGCAGAAATGGCGTATTTCTTCATCATTCTTCTCTCTCTAACGAAGGCAGCGGCCATGTCCACATAAAACTATCGAACCGCATGCTCAGCAGTGTATGTAACACTGCTGCCATAGTGCTGTTATTCGTGCTACTCACCGTATTTGTGCAGTGATGTCCAATATATACAACTTTTCAAAACTATCAATGTATTTCCTTTGAGCACAGGTTGTTCTCCGTCATGCGCTCCTTTGTTCTTTGTTTCTCACATCACGTATCGATCCGCATGTGCATGAATTCCTCTTATCTGTGACATGTAAAAAAAAAAGAATTACAGTAATGCACCTTGCGCTGTACGCCACCGATAATTTCAACTTGTGTTTCAAAGCTTTGTTCATGGCAATTTTTTTGTGTGGCGTGATCCCTTCTTGACTTCAGCAGCAACTTAGTGAACGTATTAGAAGGGGCGCCATATTCGCCCTCTGCTTACGCCGTTTTTATTGTGTGTATGAAAACAGCTGTTAGCTGAATAAACGAGGATCGCCAATTGTTTAGATGAATACATGCGGTACGTACCCAGCAGGTAACGACTACAAGCACCAGGGTCAGACCGTGTCCATTAAATATATATATATATAGTTGAAATAAATGGGAGACAGAAGACGAAAGTAGGGGAAGTAACAAAAAAGGGGTTTATTAAAACTTAAAAATCATAAAAGTTAGGGAGGATGTCTACGTTACGGCGGAAGCTCCGCCTTCTTCGGGACAAAAGAGCTAAATGTGGCCACGAGGCTGATAAGGGGCTTGAGAATGACGTGGTGGGTTGGGGAAAATTCCCGCCACCTGGCGGTTGTCAATTGGAAGCTCTGGAATTGGAATTGGAATTGGAAGCAAATGCGCTCTGGAATTTCCCCAATTGACAACCGCCAGGTGGCGGGAATTTTCCCCAACCGACCACGTCATTCTCAAGCCCCTTATCAGCCTCTTGGCCACATTTAGCTCTTTTGTCCCGAAGAAGGCGGAGCTTCCGCCGTAACGTAGACATTCTCCCTAACTTTCATGATTTTTAAGTTTTAATAAACCCTTTTTTTGTTACTTCCCCTACTTTTGTCTTCTGTCTCCCATTTATTTCAACTATAATTACGTAGCCGTCCGATCCAACTCCAACTTTTCAAGATATATATATATATATACAGAAGAAATAAGTTCGCATAAGAAATATATCGCATTAACGGGGCAGTGCAAATATTTCTCTTCCCTGCATGACAGAAGCCATAAAAACACCAACGGAAAAGAAACGAGATTGATCATTTGCGTCGTTTGTGAGTTTTGTGAGAAAGAAAGCGCAATTCATGCTTCCGAGGGGATATTTTTGCACTTGAGTTCCGCTTGAATGAAACGTTGACGGCGTTTGAGGTAAGAGATGAGCAATGCCAATACTGTCAGTAGCTTGCTAATACGGCGGTAACAACTAACGTATTTGCGGGTAGGTCTTCTAAGCATGAGACGTAGCTGATTCGCCTTATCCCAGTACATTATTTGTGGCAGCACTCGTCCACAACATCTCAGGCTGCCGCTTATTTGCAGAAGAGTCCTGACACGCAAGAACAATCGGGAGCTGAAGCAGACGCCCAGACCATAGAAAGTGTATTTGGTGGCGTCATTGGCTTTGACGTTAAAGTTTACCACGCTTCCGCACCAGCGGATATCCGCGAAAAGCTCAAAACGTGTAAGACATGTTTTTTACTTCTTGCATCCCAAACTAACGTTTCCCTTTTAGGAACCCCAAAGAATAATTTCATTTTCTTTGTTTCTGAACAGGTAAAGACGATATTGAGAAGGATTCATCGAGAGCATCAGATTGCTTCGCCTGCTTTGTGTTGGGTCACGGCAAGGAAGATATCACGTTCCCTTTCGGCGGCGAACTGATTGACCTGGAATACATCTACGACCAGTTCAGTAACAAAGTCTGCACGGAGCTTCTTGGGAAACCCAAATTGTTCTTCTTACACGTAAGCTTTTCTATCGTAGCCTCAGGTAATGCGACAAGCATGCCGAGCAAATGTGTATTTATACCATAGAATACAAGGCGGTTATATTTATTAGAACAAGAAAAAAAAAGGAGGAAAGGTAAGCCAAACGCGACGTCGTCTTGCCATTCCGAAGTAAATAAAAAAAAGAAAACTAAAATAAAAAGAAAAGAATTAGGAAATAAAAGATAAGCTAACAAACGATGAAGGGGGAGTGATGTAAATTAAAGAAAATGTTGCCTTTAAAAAGATGGCTATCAAACGATGAAAGAAGGGTGAGATTGAATAAAGAAAAGATGACTTAAAAAAGCTGAAGTTCTTGCGTTGAGGGTGAGGGCGGGACACTGAAGAATGAGACCTGTGCAGCTCAGGAACATCAAAACTGTTGTCACAGGGCGCTGTGTGGGGTGTCGTACTGGGCCGAGCAGAGTGGCCAGAAAAATGCCTGTGCATCGCAGTTCGAGTAGGCGTCGTCTGAGCGTGACTCGAGGGGTGTCTAATCTCATTGTCGACGGGACATGGAATATCAGCTTAAACCGTGCTAGTGGAGCATTTTTGCGAGTGACTCGTTTTATAGAAAAGCAGAGGTGTCCTGGAGACGAAGTCGTAGTCGTTGTTGAATGGACGCTAACGCGAGCAGTGGTGTGTAGCAACGAAACCCATCGACGGGTCGATGGACCGGAGATGATCGTTCAATCGGACAGCGTTTTCTTGAAACTGCCGGGTGCCGCTATGGCGGATTCGGCGTATCTGTAATCGACAGGCAGAGGCTGAAAGTGGTAGTGAACAGTTACGGAAGTTGACATCCCCATGTGCCCGACGTGCTAAGGTGTCTATGCGAGCATATCCGTGCAGGCAAGTGTGACTGGGTACCCACTGGGAACACATGTCATGACCCTAGAATAGAAGTCGGTTGTTGATGACTATCATTGTATCCAGGCAGCCGATTGTTCTGGCACAATAATTTGCCCGAATTTCTAGGGCTGCCTTACTGTCCCCGTTCAGATTTCACGCGCTGGGCGCTGATCCCACTATGCGGTTCAACGCGGTCAGTTTGGCGGAGAGCTTGGACTCGTTTCATAGGGGAGTTTCTTTGCCTCTTCAAGGTCTTCATGTGCGATATAAAAGGCTGCTGTTTATCCGCCTTGAGGCACTGATCCATCGATGTACACAGGGAGTCGTTGTGAGTAAGCTGAGCTGACGTGTTCCAGGGTAAGTTGATGAGCAACAACGGGAGGAACAGAGTTTTTCTTCAGAAGACCAGGAATGTGGGCACATACAGGGGACCTACGAAGAGCCAACATTGTTGGGGCATAGGAACGTACTGATTGTGGGAGGCACATTTTCAGGCTGTCAACAGCAGATGGGTCAAAGTCGCCATATTCCCATGCATTTCAGCCAATTCCCCGCGTCAAACGTTGGGGGCTGCCCTTCTGTGGAACTCTGTTGCCAGCATGAAGAAATCGGCCCCACGAAGCAAGAGCAACCTGGGTACATTTTTCGCAAAACGGGCTATTTTCCGAAAATAGCCAATGTTATCCAAGCCAAGCACGTTTGAAGTGATGGCTGTGATGGCTGTAGTGAAAGCAAATGTGTTGTGTGCTTCTCTGTCTAGTCTCTGGACTTCACGGAATTACGAATGGCTGTAGTGCTCGGACGTCCCACCGGTTCCACCTTGCCAGCTCGAAAGAGTGATCCTTTTCTCAGTAGCAACGTAGCGAGGTCGCGAAGACACGGTGATGTGCTACTGTTCTCACAAGTCGTTCTGTTCTGCACAATCAGAGACAGACCGTGCATTTAACTTTAGCCCGAAAATTACTGCAGGAACTGCACAGTGCTCTTCGTGGCAGTGCTGATTACGTGCACGTCCATGCGTTACGTGCCCCGTATCGCGCTGTGGGCCAAAGTGTGCTGAACCCCTTCGTTCACCAGCAACATTTTGTGCCACCAGTCCGCCATGGATGAAATGTAATCCTAAAAATACGATCTGTTTCTTGAGTTCTAGAGAAAAAAGATTGCGGCAACTAACGTATGACCCCATAAAGCTCTCTCTGCACTCGGTTGCAACAGTTGCAACGAATGCCGGCTAAGTTATACTGGTCTGTTTTGAGACTCTCTTCCCCCTGAACGTGAGACATGTGTGAGTATCAGCCTGCAATGACATGATTACAATAATGACTCGCACAGGCACACTGAGGAAGTCAGAATGATTCCAATTCATTCCCTGATTACCCTGTACGATCTGGAACTTGTAGAATTTTGTTACATGTAAGAAACTGGCCAGAAGGCGGGCTCTTCAGCAGGTACGGAGCAATTGGAACCAGAATTAGCAACTACACTCTAAACCAGGTAACGCATATGTAACGGTTAAGTACCGCTTGGCCAAGAGGTACATTTTTTTTAAAATGTACCTCTTAAATTTAAAGGGTACACGCGCCCTCACATGCGGTACATGTAACCGATAGCGCGCAGCGATTTAGGCCTACCCATCGGGGTGGTTCCCCTCCTCTACGATATATTAACAGCCCCAGGAAGCTACGCTGTACGATAAATACCACAAACAAATAGCTTTATTCGAAAATTACATCCATTTCAGGGGTGATGCTTGTCCATCGCGAGCGTACATTGTCAAGATCCACAAACGCAGAACACACTGGGCACAACGTTTATGGATGCACGCTGACCACTGCATCTCTCCCTCACCGTCGCAGCTGCTCTGTGGTCACGCTTCTTTATCTCTTCCACACCTTTGGATTGCTGTTCTTCCCCAACTTCCATATCTTCCGCAGAACGTAACACCAACCACAGAAGATGATTGACTCACCCATTTACGACATCGCCAGGACGTAACCTAGGAGAATATACAGTGTAAAAAAATCCAACAACAGAAATAGCTTGCCTGAAAAACGTGCCTGCTTGCTTGTGTAATCCAGGTATAAAGTGCAATGTAGGCTTCTCTAATACACGCATCAACGTTCGTGCATGAAGCGCAAAGTTCGTTATCTTCGTCCCTCAGTCGTTGTGTCCAGCCTGCCGGTGATCAGGACCACTGGGAATCAGAGCGAAGATGAACGAAAATGCGTCGTGCGGACGAATAATTACTTCATAGATATAATACGCACCTTAAGTGACTCCAATCTTGAAAGCGTCGAACGAGTTTTTCAAAGACCGAGCAGACGCGTCCTCGCTCCCCGACGTTTCAAAACAAACTGATTTGCCAGCGGTTGCAAGAAACTCATTATTCCCAAACGTGCGATCCCTCACGGTCACAGGTTCTAGTTATTGCACTTGTTTGATAGAATGATAGTGCTGATCCATTACGGCACTGCTGCATAAGGGAATTTATAAACTGGCATTCGAAATCACGCGAAATATGTTTGCAGCGCATGGAGATCATGAGAATGCGTTCGTACTCATGCGCCGGAAACACGCGGTACACATGAGGTACAGCTGCTACAGATCGTGCTTAAAAAGGTACCTAGCCGGTACGGATGAGTCTCAGAGCCCTTGTACCGATTGAATTTCGCAGTGGTAGCGAACTGTACCTGTTGGTTGAGGAATGTACCTCATGTGTACCGCTTGGCCCAGGTGCGAGTCCTCTTCCATGCGGTACATATCGGGTGCCGGATTTAGAGTGTACCCCAACCTAGTGAAGTCCCCACCTTCTAGCCTGCAGTTGCCACGACACAGGGGTACACTCCTTGAGACCACTGTCTGAACAGTCTAGGTTTCTTAATAGGTAAACTTTTTCATAACAGCACTTACAATGCAAGGAGTATTTGGCATGTGTATCATAACAACGCATTGTGCTGTTTGTGCATGAGAAATTACACATTGGCCGCACAATTGCCACAAAATTTGGTTCCCAAATAGACAAACATGGTATTTAATAATCGAATAATATAGCTCACCTGACGGTAGATGAAAGGATATGTACAGAGGGTAATATATACAGTGGACACAGTGGATACCATATAGGCTCCTAATTTCCAAAGAACATCTGAGCATTATAATTCTGTCACTGACTAGTATGATGCCTCCATTGGTATGTGCTACACGTCACCTGCATCACAAGGTTATCAAAAAGGGTACAGTGAGCAGTACCTGACAAGACATGGGTTTCGACAGAATAGACATGCACCGACCCATACAAAAAAGCTGAGGGAAAAAGGCTGAATGCAGTGTCGCTCATGGCCAGTTGTTTTGCAACATAACGCCACCAGTCAGAAAACTATCAAGCTCAGAACTGGCAGAAATGTTCTTTTATGTTGCTCTGCTTATGTGTTTTCTGTTCACGATCATGATCGATAAAGCTATGGATTTCATAAGCTAGTTTTCCCTCTGTTTACTCTATCTTTGAGTGAGCACATGCACCACTATAGTTAATGCTTACTACGGGCCTCGGTGGCTCAGTCGGTAGCGTGTTCGCCTTCCCCGGCCGAACCCGGCCAAGGACGCCAGCAACTTGATGGCAGGGTACAAGTTTCTTAGACACGCCGTCTTCCGCGAGGGACGTTAAATACGGCGTGTCGTGTGATGAGCTTTCATCGCACGTTGAAGAACCCCCAGATGGGCAAAAGCAATCCACAGACCGACCGCTGTGCCGTTGCTCATGATCTCAGTTGTCTCGCAACGTAAAACCCCCCATTATTAACCAATTATAATATAAGTTAATGCTTACGCAACACGTGTTAGGTAGATAGGCAACTTCATATGGAACATATGGGTGATACACAATTACTCCATAAGTGCAGTTCGCCTAGGCCGCAATGCAGTGCAGTTGGTGCTACTTGTGACACTGTGGTCAGTGGTTTCTGGTTCATGGTCTGAAGATGATGTGCGAACTCTGGAATTCTTGGCCAACAAAAAGTACCAAGAAATGGGTGCATCGGACTTTGTTACACCTATTTACTACTGCTTTTCGGGAGCAGCACTTACTGGAACTTTTGGACCAGCGTTAGTCCATGGATTGGAGATCACTAAAGAGTGGATAAATATATACTAAGTATTCTGAGTATATGCACAATTTCTGTAGGATCTCCCACATGAAAACACTACCAAAGTCGTGTCCTGCAAGTTTCAAGCATATTGAAAGGGATATCAACACAGAAAGTAACAATTCCTCGCTTCTCAGGCACTCAGGAATTAAGAGGCAAGCCTATGTAACAAGTACAATAGCTGCATTACGTATATAGTTATTATGTCAGGCATAGAAATGGCTGCGGGCACTGAGAACCTGCACACTCAGCTAAAATAAACAAGTCATTGAAAAGTATTCTCCAGCATTTTTGGGTGCCAAAACTGCACCGCCTTTTTTGTGATCATTATGATGCACTGGTCTATACTCCTTGCAGAACGCGGATAAGAGCATTTCACATGAAAAATCTATCATAAATTCCAACGTTTTGGGACCTCTCGCTTGTGCCGTCCTGTGTGACCGACTGTAAATATGCCAGAATATGCACTAGTGTTCAGTATAGAGGGTATCTCGCGTAAAGTGTCAATAAATTTTATTTGAAGAGAGCAATAAAAAAAAAACGACCGCTACTTTTCTGCTCCTTGAGTTGCAAACAGGTGCTACATTAAAAGTATCACCTGTTTGTAACTCAACTAGCGTAAAAGTAACCGGTCTTTTTTTTTCTTCTTTTATTTCTCTCTTTCAATAAAATTTATTGACACGTTACATGAGACACCCTGTATGCGTATGCAATATAAAATCATCGTAACCTGCCTGTAACAAAGATCAAAATGCGTTTCTCATTGCCCAGATGCAGGACCATATCGAGGAAAAGAAAACACTTGCATGAAAATCTGCGTTCTAGAAATCAGACAAGTGCATCAGAAGCAGTATGTGTCCCACGAGAATGGTGGAACCACTGACTGACAGATAAAGAAAAGAGAAGCTGTCGTCGTATTGTTTTGCACGTTCCTGCCACTGTGAGCTGGCGCTGTTGTTCACTAACACATGCAGGCTGTGTTGCAGTCATCACTGGTTCCGAAACAACATTTGTTTTGTTAAAACATGCCGTGTGTAGGATCCTTGCACTTGTTCTCAAATTGTTCGAGATTGTTGCCCAAGCCTGATGTATTGTCATCAAACCTGAGCGTGACATACTCCTCAGAAAGACCTTCGTCAAAATACGAGGGGCGTTCAAGTCAAACCGGTACTTTTCATTTTTCGCAAAAGTGAAATGAACTTACAGGGGAGAAATTTGTTTTATTTTTCAACATCATCTCCAGCTGCACTAATGAACTTGTCCCAGCGTTTCACGAGGGCTTGGATGCCAGCAGCGTAGAAATCCTTACCGGCGCGTAGCAGCCATGATCGGACCGCATTCTTGACCTCGTCGTCGCAGCTGAAGTGGCGGCCCTCAAGGAACGCCTTCAGTGACTCGAACAGATGGAAATCGCTGGGGGTGAGGTCTGGACTGTAAGGCAGATGTGGCCGCAACTCCGAGCCAAGTTCCTGTAATGTGCGTGTCGTGAGATGCGCGGTATGCGGGCGTGTGTTGTCCTGTAGGAGGAGGACTCCTTTGGTGATGAGGCCCTTTTGCTTCAGCGCCTTATGAACCCGTGAGAACCTGGCAGTAATATGCACTATAGATGGTGGTACCACTGGGCAGAAAATCAACATGAACAACGGCAGCCTTGTCCCAGAAACCCGTGGAAAAACGTTGGATGTTCTCAGGAACTCTGACCCTGGGCTCTGAGCCACCCCGGCCGGGATCGTGCTGAACTGATGTACGGCCGTCTCGGAACCATTTGCATTACTGAAACGCTTTGCTGCGGCTAAGTGTATCGTGGCCATACTGAGCCTGAAGTCTTCTGTGAATTTCAGATGACTCTACGCCTTCATTCACGAGGAACTTCATGACAATTCGCTGTTCGATGTGCGCGCTCACCTCGTTGTCGTCCATCTTGTCCAGCAGGTTTCTTCTGTTTTGCACAAACTGTGGACCACTACGTGGTGAACGCGGAGGCCTGTCGCGTGTGAAAATGACGAAAAAGAAGTAGCGTGAGCCATTTGTACACTCAGGACACAGAAAGTCCCGGTTTGACTTGAACATCCCTCGTAATAACATCCTCTGGGGTTTCGTGAAAGCGCTTCTTCGATGCACTTACTTGACGGTGTCTTTCTGCAAACATTTTAAATGCTGACATAATAAGTACCTGCACATCAGCTCTTTTCCTTTGCCTCATGTTACATTCCCCACAGCGAATAACATTATGTACAAACATAGACGGGCAGACCGTGCTTTCATTTTCTCTCAGAAAGAGAAGAATGCTGCTTCCACTAGAGCCGACCATAATGTCAATGCAACCGGAGCAAGTGATCGGACTTCTCACAGAGGCAACAAGGTGTCAACCAATTTACTTTAGGATCTCATCACTGAGTCAGTCATCCCCTCAACATTTGAATAATCATGGTCAAGGAAGTACGCAGCTGTGTCAAGGGCACTAGACTGTGGGACATCGTCATCGGGGTCTTCAGTTCGCTTATGTTCATTCTGCCTCTGCGTGCCTTAATGTCCCAGCATGAGAATGCCTTCTAAGCTGGGAGCGACCTTCCCTGCTTTTGACCCTGCTCTGAGGACCTGTTACAAGTCGTGAAGCATATATAAAAAAAACAAGTCACATGGTAGAAGAGGAAAAGGTAAGGGTGAAGAGAACTGCAAACGCAATACAAATATAAACAAAAATAAAAATAAAAACAAAGCAAAACGCAATCAATAGGAGGTGGCTGGACAAGGTCAGACAGACATACAGACGAGTCGGAGTTATACGTGGAGGAAACCAATGAACATCACATGAATAGGCACAGCAGCCAGTTGGTACAAAGAGCTTCAGAATGCATACGGGGAACTAGGCCTTTTTTATCCTTCGCTCTTGAGCCCTAATTCCCCGTACGCATTCTGAAGCTCTTTGTACCAACTGGCTGCTGTGCCTATTCATGTGATGTTCATTGGTTGAGATGTTCATTGGTTCATTGGCAGCCCCTACAGAATGACGGCAAAGTAGCTGTACATGCAAAGAGTACTATCTACTCTCATCAGGGTAGGAGCAGCCGATAAAGATGTGCAAAGCAGCCAAACCTGGAGCCAGAAACAAATAGCCACTGCCAGCCCAAAAGACTTCCATTTATAGCTCGATGGCACGTCTCTTACGCCTCAAGCTCAATCCTTATCTCCCTGATAAAAAGAAGAAGGCAAAACAGACGTGATAGGGGAGAGGTGTATCAAACAGCAACGAAGCAGTTAAGAATCATTATTGGGAGAATCGTGAACAATGAACGGGAAACGAAAGTAGTGCGATGTACACCAATTATTATACATTAAATGTCCATTAAATATCAAATGCCCACGTTGGCGGTCATTCCTGTTTTCCGTTCGCATTATCTTATAATAATATGTTCCCAGGGAGCACATGGTGGGCTACTAGACGTCTAATTGATGTCTAAAAAAAGAGATAAGAAATGTCTATAGAATGTCTAGGCACTAGACCAAATGTCAAGTATCCGTCCTCGAGACGTCAAATAACACGGCTAACGTTACGCCACCTAGCCATCTAGCCCTAGACATCCGATGTCTATGTACCTCGCCGAGATTTACACATTCTTTTGACCTGGATGTCTGGAACAGGGTCCGACACTTAACCGTGTATGAGTCGTGAAGTCTACAGCTAGACCAATTTTATCCCTCCATTCAGGCGACAGGTCTAGGATTATACATTTCCTGTACCTTACTTTAGCCACCCTTAGACGTACTTTAGACCATGAGTGGTCCTGCTACCGTCCTGGCATGTATTCATGAGGAAATGTGATATAATTGATAGCAACATGGGTCTCAGCATAAACATTTATTCACAGTAAACCACACACGAAGTCTATTGTACAAAACTCAGTCTAAAACGGGATTGACTTTGCTGCCAAGCAGGCGTCTGTGTTTTGACTGACGAGTGTTGAACTGGCAGCAGGGTGTTGATGGCCACCTTCTTACTTGCTTCCAATGAGTGATAGTTGGTGCTGCAGCACTGCCTCCAATGACTCACTGTGGCTAGAAAATAGAACGAAACATGTCAGAAAGCATTATGTAGCCTGCTAGTTATATCTAGTTCGTTTAGTGGCTGTGCACACTCTTTCGCGGGATGCTTGTCTGGCTACATAAGAGCAAAAACTGTATCAACACTGATCTGAGAGACACATAAAGAAAATAAGCTGCACGTACAAAAATCAGAGGACTGTTACAGCTACACAACACGAATTGCAGCAACAGCTTAAAATCTCTTTGTGCGTGACTACATGATGTGGACGCTGCCAGGATCTCAGGGAAACGAGGATGTAACAGCTGTCGCTGTGAAAGACACCTGCTGAAAGTACATCAATGTGACAAGCGTTTGCTCGTGATGCACGACCTTACCTGGTCGAGCAGGCGACTGCGAAGCACTCCAGGCTTGGCGCAGCACTTCCATCACTGCATTACGCTAAAACAATAACTGTGCTGCTCTCATAACTTTGGTGCAAAAATTATGTACAGGATAAAAATAAACACTGTGTATATTATAAAAGACAATACAAAGCAAGAGCTGTATCACCACGTCAAATATTATAAGGTTTATTCACATGATGTCATCCGCAGGAGACCGCCACTGTCGCTAGCAGGCAGATGTGCTGCCATCGGCCACCTTATTGTAGGTCCCATCCAAGCCGTTGCCCATATTGTACTCAGCGTACATCGGGTGTGTGAAACTTGTTGCTCTGTGATTTGTAGAATATCCAAGCAATTTCCATGTTTTCGGTGTTAATAGTGACCTAAAAAGCATAATGCAGCGAACAAACGCAATGACGTAACATTGAGGAACCTATAGTATGGCGCTGAGGTGACTTCAGTGAATAAACCCTTTAGGAACTCAAATCTTGCACAGAATGACATTGTCACGCTGTTCTCCATACAATACCAACGACGAAACGACTAAGCACAGAAATACTAGTTTTGTATGATGAATATTTTGTCTGCTGCCCATACATGTTGTTCGGTTCTTTAGCAAGCTTCTGGCAGTCCTTTCTTCTACATCGCACTTCCCTACTGACTTTCACAGCATCTGAAAAAAAGTTCGATTTCGTTAACCACACAACAACCATGTACGTAAATGGAAAGCTGTTAGAGCCTTCCACCAACTGTATTCGCAATACTTTCTTTATAAAAATTTAAAGAGGCTCCCTCTAGAGTAAGATTGGGGGCACATCGAACATCAGGAACTTTGGAGGACAACAGTCGCACACAACTGCTTCTCCTTACCTCACAGGGAATTGTTAAGCTTGTGTGCAAATATATGTTTTGTAGGGTAGGTTACCACTATTTTCATATCCACCGATGCAAGGTAGTACAAGCACCTATAAAAAAATGCAGCTGCTATGAAACCATGATATGTAAACAAATGTGCAAACAAAGGTACTTGCGCAAAATTTTCAGATTGTGGTCTCACTACCAGTGAAAAATGAAACAACCGAAGTCGGGCTGACATGACAATGAACTAACCAGCATTTATGTTCCAGCGTGTCCGCCCTGCAAACCGTAACTGTCGACTTTCGTTTACTCAAGACTTCAACAGTCATCGAAAACTCGTGAATCTCGATGGTTAATTAGTGATACCGTATTTGTTTTAGCACCAAGACGAACCAAGGCACTTACTGAAACATTGTACTGCCGAACATACAACATTAATCACTACTTTGCATGCAAGTGCAGTCAGGTCAACCCACACTTCCAATGTGCTTCAATCGGTGATACGAAGCCGAAATAGATAAAGAAAACGATATTCCGATATTATGCCAGGCATCTCAACTGCATGCGATTTGTACACAGAAACAGGCACACACTTTTAATGAAGAGTGAACTCACCCCTAAACTTGAAAGTCAGAGAACAAAGAAACGCTGTCCCCCACAGTGTACTCTGGGAGCTCTGCTGCGTTCAACAGTTTCGATCACTGGACAGCACGGCGTACGTTCTCGCTATGCTCAAAAATTGCAAGTCAAAACGTGCAGGAGATTCGAACTTAGAAAGATTTTCGTACAACAACCACTGGAGTGCAGCCGCCAAGACCCAACTGCTACCCGTTGCGCGTCCGGAAAGTTTGAAGTTTCAACGGTTGAAACTGAACAGGTTCGAACTGGTTGGATGGATGGATGATGGATGGTGATTGGGTAGTCGGGCAGACGTCATTGACTTTGCTTTAGCTCGTGCTTATTGAGTACTTATTTTTTGTAATATTCTTTAATTTCCCTGGCCGTTCATTATAATTGGGTGGCGGATGTTAAATGTTAAATAACACATATGCCAATCCAGCGGAAGTGACACCAACATCATCATCATTATGCCATCGCCATCGTCGTTGCAGCGACGAGTGTAGTATTTTGATGCTGTGTGTGTTTAAAATCGCTGTTCCTTTTGCAAACAATTTATCAGTGCCTTTGCTACTGAGCTGCAGGTGTGCCTAATTTGACTGTTCAGCGGTCTCAAAGAGATACCATGGGCAGTTTCAAGATTTTTTGAAGGGTCCTGAAATCTCTGAGTCACGTCAGATTCCATTTTACTGCTGCAGCTGTGTAGCTTGGGGGAAAATGTTATGTGCAGTAAACAAACATCTGCCATCTGCTGTCCACAGTACGTGCGAAGTGCTTCTGTGTTCATAGAGCAATGTTTTATAGTGCTGCGCTGAACGATCCGTCGGAGTCGTCGACTTTTTTATTGACATTTAAGTGGTTCCATAATTTAGTTGCTGATTTCTTTAGCTCTCGTGTAGCGTAGTATTCTGCAGGGGAGTTACTGACGTACAACATTTACATTTACCAGCCACAGTAACGCCATCAGGAACGCTAGTTCAAGAAACATTGCCCCGAACAAATGCGGGCTTTCGTTAAAGGGACTCTGACCAGAAGTTCGACAAATCTTTCGTTTGCATTTATTACGAAGGTATAATATGCCTCCAAGCCACACGCGAAATATTTTGGCTGTGCGCGGCGGCAAAGTTTGCCAAAAGGCGAGCTGAAAACCGGCTTCGCTTTTCCTCCTCAACCCGCGCAATCGGGGCCGAAATCTAGCCTCTTTGTAGTGGACATCCTCCAATTTCCATGTGCGTGACGAAAGCACGAGGTCCACGTTTCATTGTGCGCCCGGACCGGAAGTTCTGTTGTTAGTGAGTTTGTGAGAGCGCCGGCATCCGTCCAGAAAGCGATCTTCAATATGGACGTCGAAGGAAGAAATGCGGAGACTTCGCGCCCCGAACTTCTTTCTGACATTTCTGCGAATGAGAAGAAAATTCTGCGTGCTGAACACCTCGGTAGGCCTTCGAAACGTCGCATATGCCGCGAATGCGAGACGATGTTAAAGCTCTACGAACATCGGTCACAGATGGAGCAAACAGAATGAGTCGCCTGTCTTCACGTAAGCGATGAGCTTTTTAACGCACACTGTGATCGAACACGTAAACGTTCTCTGAAATTTCGTGTTCTGATATTTAATGCGCACTTGCTGCGTATGGTGCCGGTGTGGCTGGTGTGTCATAATGCCGAAGGAGATCGAATGCTTGTGCTGCGAGGAGCTCGAAAACACTGTCGAATGACTGCAGTATGACTGCATTACAACCCACGAAGATTTCCAACTTCTATGCTTCAATATGACTGTCCTGAAGGTCGCATATTGAACTCCGTGGGCAGCGCGAACCTATGAGCGACTATATTCACAAGTAAGTCACATGTGTCCTTGTCGAACGATGTTAAAATTTGGGCGCCCAAAACTGGTTTGGTCCTGCATTAAAGTCGTTAAAAACTCCAGTACAGGGCGCAGCACGTAAAAAGACTGTACAGTACACAACTCTGAACTGGAGAAAACCAATAGTTTGTAATTGTCAGTGTTCTGTGTCCTGAGTCACGTTTTTATGTATTGCCCTGTGCATAAGGCTTTAGCGTAGGTTTTTAGCGATACTGAGTGTTCTTGATTGTCGATTCAGTGAAAAGTAAAACAATGTTGGTTTCGAAAAGAACACAGCATGTGTAGTAATGCACAGGGTGTGGGCAGGTAAACTGCAGTTGCTCTCAGGTTCATGTAGAAATGACACTGCACACACACTGTACTGTAACCGGTTACCTATTTGCCTAAACTGTATTTTATGTACATCTGTGTAGACGATGCAGATACACTGCGTATCGCCAGTTTGCAAGGTGAGTATGGCACAAGGTTGGGAAAAACAAGAGCATGGTCATCCCAGCCTGTGCAGTGAAGAGGGTCTGGCAAGCCTTTCCCACAGAAAATGCCACAGGCTTCAAGTACCCAAGATCCTAACTGGACGTACCTCTTCGCACAGCTCGTCTATCGCGTTTAAAATAATTGAACATCTGTATTTGGGATGATTTATAGCTCTCAGGATGATGCATGGTTCATGAGTTCAATATGTTGTGTTGAAACACAACACTAGTTCTTTTTAATGAGTCTTGCGGAACGATAGATGAGCACTCCTTTCGTGACATTGTGTACCATTGCTACAGTGAACAATTTCTTGAGCAAGACTGATGAACGAACGAAAAACAGAGTCTGTCTTCCAAATATGTATGTTCCTTGTAACTTCCCCATGCGAAAATTTGAGCTGGGAAGTCAACTGGTACCAGCTCGTTCCCAGTTCGTACCAATTGGTGGTCAACTGGAACCAACTGGTACCAAACTGGTGGCAGCTGGAAAGTAAACTGGTACCAGTTCAAGCTGGGCTGGTGCCAACTGGGCACTTTGTGGTACCAGTTCAAACTGAACTGGCAGCAACTGGGAAGTGAACAGGTACCAGTTCAACCTGGGCTGGCGGCAACTGGAAAGTGAACTGGTACCAGTTTAAGCTGGGCTGCTGGCAAGTGGGCACTGGTGCAACCAGTCCAAGCTGGGATGGCGGCAACTGGAAAGTGAACTGGTGCCAGTTCAAGCTGGACTGGTAGCAACTGGAAGTGAGGTGGTGTCAGTTCGAACTGGACAAGTTGGGGGAGTTTGGGGGAAGTTTCGGTTACAGTGCCAGGACAGGTTAATATGAAGATTGCAAGATGAAGTTATAAAAACGATGAGAAAGTAACTTTATTAGTAGAAATAATCATACTTAAATTTTTGGTAAAGTTCGTTAGTGTTAACGAAAGTTATTTTGGAACTCT